>NW_007259917.1:73610-123977 GCF_000164805.1 Carlito syrichta
GTAGAGATGAGGTCTCGCCAAGTTGCCCAGGCAGGTCTCGAACCCGCAGGCTCATGCAATTCACTCACCTCAGCCTCCCAAAGGCGCGGGATTACAGGCTGAGTCACCGATCCCGGTTCATTTAATTCTTATAAACTGCCTCCATGCTTATAATCCTTTGCCTTTTTCTTTTGTTATATTTAACTCATATGCAATTGAAACTGTTTATGTGGATGTGAACCATGTTTTTTCTGTAATCTTGGAGCCTCTTCAAGTACCTGCCAGTGTTGGTGCTTAATAAATGAACATGTGGGGGGTGAAGAAACAAAAGGTTAAAAAGGCTAAGTAACTTGCCCATTACTATACAGCTAATAAGTTCCAGGTTTGAGTACAAGACTGTCTGACTTTGCAACCTGTCTCCTTAGCTAAGTGGAGTTTCCACATCCTTAGTGTCTGCCTTCTAAGCTTCACAGTGACTGTGTGTGCTTAGACTTTTACCATCCAACTAACTACCCTGGGCTATGTAGAGGGAAGAGACCAGGGGATGCTGGGAACTAACCACAGAAACAAGAAAAAGTGAAAATGGTGTAACTCAGTTTAGGTACTCACATGCAATCATATCTAAGATGCGGGAAACTGTGGAAGTTTCTGTTTGGGGTATCTGAGTGACTTCTCATGTCGTCAGAGAATACATTATAATATTCGCATCCAACTCCTTAAAATAGAACATCCTAGCCAGAAGACTGTCAACATCTTGATCTTAGTTCCGTAGTGAGATGTATTTTAGATCATCAAGGGACTCATTTGTGGAAGGAATTTTTTTCTTAATAGGTTTTGGGAATTTTCCTGCTTAGCAATTAAGAAATTCTGGCACCATTGCTTCTGACCTTTTGATTTGGATGACTGTTCTCTGGTAGTTAGTCAGAAGCCTTTACTCTATCTTGAAGTCAAATTTTTCAAGAGCATCTGGGGAATCTCACCAGGTAATTAGAGCTTGGGTATAGTCAAGGGTGTATGTATAAAAACTCAAAGGAAAGAAAGTCTCCTTTAGAGAATGCAGAGACATTTGATCAGAGGAGATCTTGTCCCCCTCTACCATGATGATTTTTATTCCACTTTTTTTTCTTTTTGAGTTGGGGTCTTACTCTGTTGCCCAGGTTGGAGTGCAGTGATGTGATCACAACTTCAACCTCCTGGGCTCAAGCAATCCCTCTGCCTCAGCCTCCCAAGTAGCTGGGACTACAGACGTGCACCACCCCACCTAATTTTTTTATATTTTGTAGAGACAAGGTCTCTCCATGTTGGCCAGGCTGTTCTTGAACTCCTGGACTTGAGTGGTCCTTCTACTGGGGTCTCCCAAAGTGCTGAGATTATAGGTGTGAGCCACCATGCCCCAGCTTATTCAGCTTTATAATGCAACCAGCAGAGAAAACTGCCTCTTCAGTTCTGTCATTTACTAATTTGGACATTATGCCTTGTAAGCCTTTTGGCTGCACATAGTAGGAACTCTGCCTAGCATGATGGTATAAGCAAAAAGAATCTGCCTAGCATAATGGTATAAGCAAAAAAAATCTGAGCATACCCAGGTCTAGCAGCCAGCCATATAGAACCCGCCTATATGCAGTGTTGGTCCTCCATATATGTGGGTTTTGCATCCCACAGAAGCCATAGTTTTCAGTATGTTTGGTTGAAAAAAACCCCATGTATAAGTGAACCCATTCAGATCAAATCTGTGTTGTTTAAGGGTTAACTGCATATATGTCCTTGGTAAGAGACTTGGCATTGACATATATGAAAACTTTGTTAACCCTCAGAACTGGGAGTCCTGGGAGCTGGACTGCACATATAACCAGGCCTTGGTGTGAAACACAAACAATTTCAATAAAGACTAAGGCCACCCCATGACTGTGAACATATCTGAACATGGACAAAACACAAACATTATCCAAATCACAAAATGGGCAAACACTTCCTATCCTGGCTATTATACAGACACAGCTTTACTCATGATTCATTTCTCCCCAATGTCTTAGGGGTAAGATTTATTAAGATACTCACTGATAGACTTACCCATCCTTATGTCCAACACAGAGCAAAGCACCACTTCCTTGAATCCTCTCCTAAATCACCTAGTACAAGTCTAAATCCTATATGAAGTCCTTTCTAACACCTTCTTACTGAGATGCCCTGCAGGTCCCATCAGTACATGTTCTCCCTAACTACAACCAGCAATACATCCAACTTGTTCAACTATACATGTGTTTCTAGCTAAATACAACTAGGACTTTGGCTGACAAAAACAACACACAAACAGATCAAGCAAATTACAATAAAAACACCAAACATGACTTTATCATGAGACTTGCATAAAACAGAAGCATAAACCAAAAAAAAAAAAAAAAAGTCAAGCAAGTGTTCACACACAGTTTAAATTAGAAATAAAACACAAAAATAAAGTTAAGTATCTCAAAATAAGCATAAATTAGTTTGTAAATAGTATTAGGATAAGTGGATAGGAATAAGAAAACTAGGGTAGACCCACACTCCAGACTAGCTAGTTAGCTCTACATAGGTTAAATAATTAAACATAACTAATAAAAGATTAGCTGACATGTAACAGACTGCTTTATCAGATCCATGGAAAAACAACGAACCTCTCATTTGGAAAAAAAATACACGTACACAAAAAAGGTTGACCACTTTAGGTACAAATTCCTTGCATATAACAAAAAAAAGTAAAATGAAAAGCCTGAGAAATACTTGCATTACAGTGACAAAATATTTAAATAGAGGGTAGACTTTATTTAAATTCACAAGGAAAACATCACATGAGTAAAGTCTATAACAGACAAAACAGACTAAACACACAATCCTGTAATCAAATCTGGATTGTATTAGCTACATGGTCCTAGACAAGTCACTTAACCTCTGTAACCTTTAGTTATACAGAACCATCTTTAATCCCCTCAGTGGTCCAAAGAGGTGCCATTTTAGAGCTATTGAGGTAACAAGTCAGACAAAGAATCGAAGCTGGAAATGTCAGGGGCACGCTTAGAAGCCCCTTTTATCACTAATAGCATTTTATACAGTAATAACTTATTTGTAAAGCAACACAAAGAAGGAGTCATAACCCGATCACTCAAACGCTAGGAAATGTTTCAGCAGAAACTATCTGATCAGATTTCACAGTATTTTCTGCAATGGCAAACAGAAACAACTTAAAAGTCTAACAAATAAAAATGTTTAATAAATTGTGCTGTATTACATAGTTATTAAAATAAATGGGAAGGCTAGAAACATGAAAAGTATTTAGGATATGATGTAATAAAAAATGAAAATAAGGCTACTATTAGCTGAAGAACTGCAATATGCTAGGTAGCACTTGAGACATTTTGGTTGCATCTCATTTCATCTTCACAACACCTGGCAGAAAAGTAATATTCTCATTTTATAAATGAAGATACTAGGGTAAAAGGAGGTTAAATAGTTGGCCATGGTCACAGCTAGAAAACTGAGAAGAAAGATATGAACCAAGATCTGACTACAAATGCTGTATTTCTAACCACTGCACTGTCCTACCTCTTTTAGACATATATGAAAACTGTAACTATACACAACTATGGATATCTGGGAACAAACTGCAAGATAATATGCAGATGTCAAATAACTGCAAAATGAGAATAGGATTAAAGGTAATTTGATTTTAAAAACTATCAACTTTAATGCTATATGATCCATTGAATGAAAATAACACAGATAATCAAGTAATGGACACCTGACCTTTGAGAAGTTTAACTATAGTCATCCTTCAGTATACATGGGAGATTGGTTCCAAGACTGCCTGCATATACCACAATCTGAGCATACCCAGGTCTAGCAGCAGCCATACAGAACCCGCCTATATGCAGTGTTGGTCCTCCATATATGTGGGTTTTGCATCCCACAGAAGCCATAGTTTTCAGTATGTTTGGTTGAAAAAAAACCCATGTATAAGTGAACCCATTCAGATCAAATCTGTGTTGTTTAAGGGTTAACTGCATATATGCCCTTGGTAAGAGACTTGGCATTGTTTCCTGCTCAAATTACTTCTAATTTCACTCTTTTCCAGAGGATGGAATAGAGGTAGAGAATAGTCCAGGAAAAACACCAGAATACAGCCAGCAGAGTTGGGTAGAGATCACTGGTGAAGGAAGAGAAAGCTCAGAGACACAGAGACTCAGAAGGAGACATGTAGAGCTGACTGGGGAAGACAGGTGAGCTTCAGGTGAGACAGGATGAGGGCTGTTGAGGAGAAGCACTTCCAGTCAAAGGAGGATATGCCTGCTTGCCTTCCTTCTTACAATAATCAGAGCTCCTATTTGCTCGCAGTGGTTAAGACTGAAGATAAAATTCAGAGTTCCAGTAGAAATATTAATAGTAATGGATGCCCTGTCCAGTTGCCTTTCTCAAAAAACTGGATTCAGCAATGGTATGTGGCAACTAGGAACAGCTATAAACTCCACTCTTGCCATGCAGGTGAGTGTGCTGACAGTAAATCAAGACATTTTCTTCTCAGGCTGTGAATTAATACTCTTCCCACAACTATACCCTCATCTCTACTTTTTGCATAACCAAAATCCCCTTTTGGTCAAATCTCAGATGACACTCTGACCAGTATCATCTTTCCTAAGCAGCAAATAGAAAGCAAGGACACCCCGGCATTTATAATAGGTAGATTAGAAGGCCAGGATAAGAAGCACTTACTTGAGGTGGGGGAGACAAAGGAATCCCACTATGAGCCATTCCAAGTTATTTTACTCACTATCTTGTTCAGAAGGCCCCTCATTTGGCAGACGGCAGATCATACCCCAGATTACAGGGCCATTCCCTGACTGTATCACCTGTGCAATTACATCAGAAGAGTATTGCACAGAGGGTCAGGGCAGGGCTAATTTGTCGTCAAGGATTCTGAGACAAGGAAGGAGAAGCTGGATGCTTCAGCAGACATCAACATTTTAAAGGGGCAGACTGAGGACAGCCGGGGAAGGAGGGATGTGCAACAATGCCCTGTAAATCTGATTTTACCGATACTTCATCTCAGCCAGACCAGAATCACTTATGTGCAAAATGATTAATCACCATCTCCCTGAAATATTCAAGGTCTTCCTGCCTATTCTTAGGATGGAAAAAAAAGAGCTAACACTGAAATATGACTTTCAAGCTTTTCCTCATTCTACGCCCTTTTAATAAAGTAGAACAAAAAATTTTGCCTTGGGTTTGGCTGAGTTATGGGGTTTCTCTCTTAAGTGCCAAAGTTTCATTCCTCAGCCCAATCACCATACTGAGCCCAAGTTATAAGAAGGCTGATAGAGAAGGAAAAATGCTCATGCCATAGCTTAGGCATCGATTTATCAAATGTGATAACTGCTCTGTGAGACAGGTTTTCTCTTTATATTTATAGAAAAGTGGGCACTGCAGAACAAAATTAATTTAGCTAACAGGCAAGTGCTGATGGCTGTGCCTGGTAAAACCCAGTGTCTATGTTCTTGACAAATGCAGCTGATGAATTACATTCAGACCACCTGGGGGAGGAGGCAGGGAAGTGGAAGAACAAAGCCTTGGGATGTTACCTGAGGCACAGGCTCCAGTTGAGCCCCACCTACCTTCTCTGCGTACTCGGACACAATCTGCTTGATTTCGGCAGAGCAAAGTCCCACAATCTGGCCCACGGAGCTTGCGGTAAGACGGCTCTGCAATCACATGGAGAGAGTGTCCTCAAGGCCATGCCTTGTCTTTCACAGCACTGGAGAACCTGAACACTCCGGGTAGCATCACAAAATAGGTAATATCCCCAAGGGGAAAATATCTGGCTTTGCCACATATTCATCAGCAAGGGAGATAGTAAGCCTCAGGACAAATGTGCAGCTGCCTTTTGAGTCACTCAACTGACTATGCTAGATTCTTCTTGGACCCTGGGTGCCTCAGGAAAATGGTTCTTCAATTCTATGCCCCATCACCAGGTATCTCCTCCTGGCGGCCACTAAACAAAGCCTGCAGGGGACTTGGTGGGCCTAGGACTCAGGGAAGAGAAAAAAGTAAATGGGACAAGATAAGGAATCTCAGAAACCCTAAAATATCTCGTCTGCCATAGGCCTTTCTGGTCTCACAAGGAATGATCCTTTCAAAGCACATGGATAAACCTTCTAGACAGGCTTTGAGCTCTGGAAAGACAAAAGATAACCCTGGAATTCTACTTCCCATCTAGACGGTGCAGAAAGAGAGCAGAAGATAAAGACTCCTTCCACGTGGGGCATAACTTGTGGTCCTGGCGAGGCAGGCGCCCCCACTCTTCTGTGAGCCAAGCCAGCAGGATATCCCGTCAAGTCTCCCTCCCAGAGGTACCCATGGATGGCAGCAATAGGCATTTACAGAAAGCTTCCCAAAAGGAACTCCCGAGGAAGAGGAGGCACTGTATGCTGAAGAGGAGCACTGGGGAAAGGACCCCCATCCCCACACCGCCCCTCTACCCGTGACCACGCCCTCTCACCTCTTCCTGTGCCATGGCAGTCATCTTGGTCATCAGTGACTGAATACGCTGCTGAAAGAGGAATGGGCAGGAACAGTAGTGAGCAATGCTGACCACATGAGAGAAGCAATATGCCTACAGGGGTCTTTGTGATAAAATCCAAGGTTGTTCTCCTTGACCCCGTCTCGTGTTAAAAGGAAACGGGAAGGTGAGAAAGGCGCACACACAGCAGTTGGTTGAGGGAGGCACACATCATTTGGGAAAGCAGGGGTTGAGAATAAAATTTCTCCCCAATAACTTAAATAGAAACCCCATAGGGCCTGCATGGATCACACACCTCTTCAGCTGCTTGAAGCTCATCTTCCTCGTGGGCATCAGCTTTTTCTGCAGCTGACAGCCCTGCAGGAAGGGTCATTTTCTTGTCCTCAGTCTGGAAGGGAAAATATGAAAAATGGCTGAGCACTGAAGTTGGAGACTCAGCAGAAAAAAAGACAATATTACAAAGAGGCATGAGTCTGTGAAAGAAACACACAGACCTGGAGAGCTATATCAGCCCCTGAGAGATACTAGACAATTCGGAAACCTGAGTCCCATTCGAGCTACAGAGTAGGCAGGTCGAGCTTCAGAGTTTGGCAAATGCCTGTTTCCATTTCCCAACTGCTCACTGATCAAACTCCCATTAGCCCACACGTGTCTGCCAGACTAGCCCTTACGCTTCGGTGGGGTCTTCCCCCTGCTTTAACACCTTCCAGAGCAGATTACTGCTAAAAGAGTGCTTTTTCAAATTGCCTGTTGAGACTCACTAGTGGGACATAAAAGTAATTTGGCTTCTATAGCTAAATAAATGTTAAATAAAAACAGAACATATCAGAGTGCTTTGTAGGCAGTAAAGGGTTAAGTACTATTTGATAAAACTTTTGTTTTGGGGTGTTTATGTGTATTTACTGAATCATAACGAAGAACAGAATTTTCACAGCTACGAATGATCAAAAATTTGAAAGCCACTGGTTTGGAAGATAAAAATCTGAACTGCTTCATCTGGTGATTAAGTTGCATGCTCTGGTCTCGTCTCAGGCTCTAAATGGACCACATCAAACTCAAGACACTGTGGGGTTAAACACTCTTCCTCAAACATTTGCAAGACGTCTAAAGTTTTAAATTCCATCTCTGCCACCTACCAGCTGGATGATCTCAGGCTTACCCTGATCTCTGGATATCAGTCTTCTAGAGTTGAAAGAGAGGTTTGGTCCTAGATGCTGTTCTCAGACCATCTCAACTCTAGGATGCTTTTCTATTAAAAGTCTACCATGGCCCGTGGAACACCCTGAGCTCTTAACCGCTCAGACACATCTATAGGGGATAAGACTGCCAGTTCAAAAGTGCCATCTGACATAAAAGTGACAAAACAAGCCCAATCTGAATACTATTTCAAGGGCACCTCATGATTTGCCCAGCCATAACTGAATTGCCTTATTTCCGAATATAGTCATATACATGGGCAATCTTTTCAGACTTAAATTACATATCACATTAAATGTACACATCAGATACTTATTATGTATCAGATGACACATGACATACTAAAATCCAGAAAACATTCTGCTCTGGAGAAATTATTTAGTTGAGTAAAAACACAAATGTGAAAAAAATAAATACTAAGAAAACTAAAAAGATGATCTAATCAGTGCATGACAAATTACCAATGAACTGATGATAATTAACACTTATTAAATATTTACTATGCATCGGATCATTCCAAGTCAAGTCCTTTACATTTTAATTTCTCAACAATGCTGTGAAGTAGGTACAAATGGCTGCTCCCAATTTACAGATGTTGTTAACTAACGTACAACAATTAAGTAAATTAACCAGAGTTACACAGTGAGGAGAAGAGCTAGGATTTAAAACCAGCCAGTAGTGAGACTCTGCCTGAGGAAGCAGGGGCACACCTCATCTATAAGGGTACCTGCATAATGAACATTGGTATACCTAACCCTGAATTGTACCCCACATCTTTAAAATTAAAAAAATTAAAAGTTGAAAAAAAGAAAAGATAAGAAACCAGTTAGTCTGGCTTTAGAACAGTGTTCCGTGCCCTCCGTGACTGAGACAACAATCACCACAGGAAGCAGAGGGAGGCTGGAGGAGCTGGACTCTGGAGAGGTGGCAGAGAGGAATATGCCCCATTCACAAAAATCTGGGGTCTGGTGGAGAATGAGAAGAGGCTAGTAACAGATCTCAAGCTGCAGAAATCTACTTTTTAAGAGGCCACAGACCACTTTAGCTGGCACTTTGTTTAGAAGGCAGTGGTTATGAGCACAGGCTTTGATGTCAAACAGATCAGGGTTTAGATTCTTATTAATGCACTTTAGGGCTGTTGGACAAATCACTGAGCCTCTCAAAGCATCAGCTTTCTGACCTGAAAAACAGGAGTGAGTACCCTCCTCACAGAGCTATTCTGAGGAATGAGTGAAAAAAAATACAAGCAGAGCCCTCAACAGAGAGCCTGGGACATGGTAAGGATTTGGCACTATAAGATTTATGTGCCTCTCCTGATGCTAACAATTAAGGATCATTAATAAATATATAAATTAACAGAAGTCTTTAAGATCCCTGTGTACAGTTAGAAAAGTCCTGACTTATCTGGCACTTCTACATTTGGCTATCTTAGCAGACGACAGGCCTGTAATTTATGAATTTATGGCATGTTCTATCTTGCTGCTAGCATTCCGTTCACACCTGTCTGGAGTCTCTTACCTCAGATGAGGAGCGGGAGCCCTATTAGACCCTACTTGATTGACCCTGGGGCCCCAACTTTCAATCACCCTTCACTTCAGGCCCCAGGATGAGACTATTGCTTCAGCTCCCTGGTCTGCAAAGACGGCGGGCTTGAAAAGTCAGGATGGAGATACAGATGCCGAAGGCAGCTTGCACATCTCTGCCTCTGCACCCTGCCCAGAGGCCAGGGCCTGGTCATAGCAGCTTCCATCTCTCAAGTATTCTCTTCCAGTATCTATGCTTTTCTTACCTTCTCTGTTTTGTTCTGGCGGCTAAATCCATATCTCCTGCAGGTCACAAAAAAGGGGAGTTCAATTACTATTATAAAATCACAATAAATTCAGTCAAATGCATTTTGGCTGGATTTTTATATAAAAAGCACCAAACAGTATTTAGACTATTTGGTGACTGGAGAAAACATTTTAAGTGCCTAAATCACAAACATATTCCACTGTTTTTTGAATAAAGAGTCAGCCACTCTACTTACTATGCAAATACTATAAATGGAAACTCAGATAGTAGAGATTGTAATATTTTCCTTAAGTGCAATCATTATTCTTAGAATCAGGAATTGCATTTCATAGCCACAGTTTAAGCTAAAAGCCTTAAAAATATCTGTATAAACAAATGTAAATGTATTTGCTTAAGCTGAACATGCTCTTTAACGGCTACTTCAATAACTTAAGAGTCCAGCACACATTTTATTCTCAAACAGAATCCAAGCATGATGGCAATAATGTTGTATATTCACTTCGTGCAACCTTCAAATCAAAGAAACATACAAACACACTTCAGTTTACAGTAGTTTATTTTCTGGCTCTAGTTAATCTATGCTTTTTTTTTTAAAGCAAGTATAGCAATGCAAAAACCACTCAACCTAAAACACAAAGCATAACGTAAAACCCCCGGCTTCATAAACCTTTAAGTGATTTGCAAGGAATAAAGTTATACACAACCACTTAAGAACAAATGAAGGGATCCGTTCCACCCTTGCTCCTGCTATGCTTCACTTGCTGGGTCCTGTACTGGCCCCTCACTTGGTCTTGGGCCTCCAGCCTCACTCCCCCTGCTCTTCCTGCCCATTCCTGGTCCAACTTTGCACTGGCCTGATCCACATATCTCAGTGGCAGGCCACTTCCCTCGGGAGAAAAGAGGACCGCCTTGGCACCCTCATCGAGGCTTCTCTTCCGTGGCCCTGAACTGTCAGCCTAACCTCCAGCAGCAACTTATAAGCTCCTGTTCCATCTCCTGCCTGAACAGAGATCTCTGCATATACTGAGCCATTCTCCTCTCTCCCCTGCTTTCCTACTTACCCCTGGACCCTCAGCTCTAAAGCCTCCTCCTCTCTGGAACATCCCCCCCCCAACCATGTACTTGGCCCTGACCTATCCAATGACATCCAACTGCCTGAGTGCATATTCTGAGATACACAAATGTATAGAAATATTTAGGGCAAAAAATTTTACTTTTATACTTTGTATTTCCAATGTTTGCTGCATGAATAAATTAAGTGTAAGTGAAAAAATGCAAAGATCAAGAAGCCAAAAGTATCACCTGGCCTTGCAATAGACTGTCATATAGTTGGAGAGACCAAAAAGTCACTGCTGGGCATATAGAGTACCCATCGTTTAGGCAAAAATCTATAGGTCCAAAGTGTAGCAAACCAAGGTTAAATTTTGGGTGTCTACACAAATTCTGTAAAGGGCCTTATGGCAGATTCTGTGAACTGGCTGAATATCCATTGCATCTTCCTATGCTGTAGAGGATGGTAATGAACTGTTTTCCGTACTCCTTTGCACCTAGAGTTCTGAATGCTATTTAGGTTTCACCAATTAGATGCATTTGCTAGAGTTTTGAATGTGGAACAGTTAAATGAGGAGAGAGGGAAGGCACAGAGGAGCCACTGTATTGGAATGGATCACAGTAGAAGCAACCTGGTTCTGGGGCCAGCAGCTGTCACAGTGGCTTTCTGGTTTTGCAGAGAGGTTCCTAATACTGACCGAAGTGGCATGGTTCCTTTGTCAGCAGCTGTAGTACTAGCTTCCCAGTTTCACAGACTGCTAGCTAGCTTCCTGATCATGGAGGCAGAGGCAGCATCCCTGGAGCTCCAAGTCGGATGCTAAAGTTTGGGAGCTGACCCTGGCTCAGCCTAGTTCCCATCTATCTGGTAACCAATCCCTTCTGCTGAAACTAGAAGGAGGGAACAATGTTCTCAACCAGGGAACCCTGACCAATGCAGGGTTTTGCTAGTGTTTCCCAGTCACAGAAGTGTCCCTGCATCTTAAGTATCCATCCTTCCTTTAGTCTGGGGAGACTCTCAAGGCAGACAGCTCTTAATCTTCTTAATCTTAAAGCCTAGGGACTTAATGGATTTTCCAAATAAACAACCAAATCTGAGTGACTCAATTCCTAGGACCCATCTACTCTCACTTAAAGACAGAGGCTCTGAGAAGCTCTTCTCACCATCTAAAAATGCGTTAGCTCCCCAGATAATGTGTTTCTTTGTTTATACCACCAGTGCACTCGCTACATGGTGCACAATAATTATCTGTCATAAGTAATCCTCTAAGCCTGTCTGCTGAGCTCCTGGAGGGAAGGGAATTTGCTAAATTCACCTTTTTCCCATCATTAAAAAGACTGAGTTATAATATAAAATTCACCATTTTAAAGTGTATAGCTCACTGGCTTTTAGTGTATTCACTATGTTGTGCAAACCACCGCCACTTAGCTAAAGCCAGAACAGTCCCATCACCCTCCAAAAAACTTCATACCTATTACCAGTTAGTCCCAATTCCTCCCTCTCCCCACCCCAACTACCACTGATCTACTTTCTGTCTCTATAGATTTGCCTATTCTGGACATTTCATAAAGTGAAATCATTCAATATGTAAAAGGCCACATATTGAAGGCTGAGTGGCTTCTTTCACTCAGCATAGTATTTTCAAGGTTCATCCATGTTGTAGCATGAATCTGCACTTCATTCCTTTTCATGGCTAAATAATACCCACTATAGGGTAAAGCACATTTCGTTTTGTCAGTTGACAGACATCTGTGTTGTTTCCACTCTTTGGCAATTGTGAATAGTACTCCTAAAAATATTCACAGACAGCTTCATTCACTTTTATATCCTCACTGCTTGGTCCAACGCTTGCCAAATAGTAGGTACTCAATCAGCATTTGCTGAACAAATGAAGAGTCCTGTTGATCTTTCTAAAGATCTCTTTCTCCGTGGCACAATACCTGACAGGACAAATTGCTATCCTCAGTTGCCTATTCACGCCTCTCTCTTTTTGTGCCCGTCAGCCCTGCCCTTTTTCCCCAAGGGCCAACTCTGATCTGCAGGGCCACAAGCTCCCATTGGTTCCTGCTTTCCCCTTCTTTAGTGCTGACTCATCAACTTTCTCTGTCCTATACTCCTAGCAACAACAGAGCTCCAGTCCTCTTATCACTATTTTGCTTCGTTAAACCCTAGACCTAGGACTTGGTCTTTAAATCAAGGACATACTTCTAAGACAGCATAGTACAAAAGAAACATCAGAAGAGATACATTTATAAATTTCAAATTAGTAGACTCATATACCCAAGTTATGCCAAACAAACTTAAACATTTTCCCAAAACTAAATCAAACATGAGTTTTAAAATTTTAACTTAACTTAATTCAAATTAAAATTCTGTTCCTAAACCACACTGGTCACATTTCAATTGCTCAATAGTGACACATGGTTAGTGGATACCATTCTGGACATCATAGTTCTAGAAAACAAACTAACTGTCAGGAATAATTTCCTCATGCCAAAGCAAGACAGTTATCTAAAACAAAATAAGGGCCATCGATAGCCATAAATTCCAACTACTGTGAACTCTGTTCTTTGTTAATTCAATAAGAATTTACTAAATACCTTCTATGAGCATGTTATAGGCCTCATTATCATAGAAGACACAAATAGGTTGGGAGGGACATGTCATGTTTCATGTACCAACTATAGAATAATTCAAGACAACTCAAAATTACGCCTTTAATACTGTAGAATAGGCTAACTCCAGCATTCTAGTGGTTGTGCTCCAAAATTCCACTTGCAATCAAACATACAGCACATGAAATGCATTTCCCCACAGTAGCTGTTTTATAGCATGGTTAAGTATTTAAACCTCTAAAAATTGAGGATCTGTAATAAAATTGAAATATTACAGGGGAGCAATTTTGTTTAAGGCTAAAATAAAAAATATGAGTCTTGTTTTTCTAACACCATAACACTCTGAAAAATATTCCAAACATGTTTTTAACAGATCCACAATCCTTAAGGCCTTCAGCATAGTTGACCAGGCTAAAAGTCCAGCTTAGTTTGAGCAAATGAGAGTCAAAAAAGAAGGAAGACAATGTTGACCTCAAAGCCAGTGGGCACTGTGGGTCTAAGGCTGATGAGCGACCTTCATCCCAAGATGAAACACTGACTTCAGAACTTCTTGCTCTAGAAGTCAAAATACGTTCCCCCTTGACAAGAGGTGAGATAAGGTGAAAAAGAGAAACCCTGGCAACAGGTGGGGGATTTGGATTCCCAAAGCTCTGGCGCCATGCAGGGGGCAATGAGAAACTCAGAAGGCCACAAGGGTGAGGGGAGAGGGAGGATGGAGCCAAGTGAGGGCCCAGCAGAGGGCCAGCCCTGCTCTGCTACGGGGAGGAAAACCCTAAGGGGTGATATTCCCCATACCCGTGCTGGAGGAGGGCTGGTGCTAGAGGTAATAAGTGAAGGAATCCAGCGACTGTCACCACAAAATATGGCACCCTGGTGAGATGAATATTTTGAATTAAAGAACCTTGAAGGCCAGCAAATGCTAGAACATGCTCTTTTCCCCGTATCTGCATAAAGACTGGACCCAACAAAAAGAACACAATTGCCTTCTATCCTCTCCCTGAAATCTCATTATCTACAGCAGAGCAAGAGACTGAAAATTAAATACCCCACTTAGAATTCAAATCATTGTCTGTCCTCTGTCCCATTCAATTTCCAGAAAGTCACTTACAAATCATGGTCTAAGCATTAGGCCCACTCCTTCCCATTAAAAACCATTTACTACCTCTCAAGCTGGCACACTTCCCCATCTGACTCTCCCCTATGAAGGATATAGAAGCATCTGGACATCACTGGGTTACTGGGTAATTACACTCCTGTGACTCCCTCCATGTGTTAATGAAGTATGTATGCCCTTTTCTCCTGTTAATCTTCCTTTTGTCAGTTCATTTTCAGCAAACCTTCAGAGGGTCAAAGGGAACCTTTCCTCTTCACTCCTACACACTATATAGGGACAAGGAGAACTGGAAGGAGAAAAAGGTCATATTTAAGGGCATTTAAGA
Source organism: Carlito syrichta (assembly GCF_000164805.1). Taxonomy (NCBI): domain Eukaryota; kingdom Metazoa; phylum Chordata; class Mammalia; order Primates; family Tarsiidae; genus Carlito; species Carlito syrichta. The sequence continues at coordinate 88,227 of NW_007259917.1, forward strand.
ACTGAAAAAACTGGCTGGGCATGGTGGCTCAAGCCTGTAATCCCAGCACTTTGGGAGGCTAAGGCAAGAGGATTGTCTGAGTTCAGGGGCTCGAGAACAGCCTGGGCAACTTAGTGAGACCTCATCTCTACAATAAATCAAAATAAAAAATTAGTCAGGCATGGTGGTGCATGCCTATAGTCCCAGCTACTTGGAAACCTGAGGCGGAAGGATCGCCTGAGGAGGTTGAGGCTGCAGTAGCTATGAACATGCAACTACACTCCAGCCTGGATGACAGAGTGAGACTCCAACTAAAAAAAAAAAAAAAAAAAAAAAGAACTGAAAATGGCTGCTGCAAATAATGACAATGACAACAAGGACAATGATGACAGCAGCTAATAGTTAACATTTACTAAGTATCTTCTAAACAGAACAAACTGAAGTTTTATATATGTATAGTTACATAATCCTCATGTAATAGGAAAGGTCTCTTTGTAGTGGAGAGTACTGAATAGAACCTAGAGGAAACAGACAGAAAGGAGGGGAAAGGCTTCCCAAGGATGGGAAATAAAATACATTTGTTGGGGCTTTACATTCTATCCAATTTGCTCTGTGAGTTTTAATAACCACTCTCTTCTTGTTCAATCTCAGACCAAACAACAAAGATTTGTTCAGTCTTTCTAAAATCCCCTAGAAATATACTCACTGGAGGCTCAAACAATTTTGCAGGTAATGATAATGATATGCTTTTGGAAGAAGTCTGTGTTCAAGTACCAGTTTGAGCCTTTTAGTAGTTCTATGACATTGAGCAAGTTATTTTTGATGGGTTTCAATGCTGTCACTATTAGTCTCAAGGAGGAGAATGAGCTAAATAAACTATCAGAATGTCCTAAATATTCATTTCCCTTACCTGTCATAAATGCACTGTCTTCCTCCGTAAAAAGCTAAAATGAAACAAAATAACTTCTATCCTAAAAAAGAAACAAGACACAAAAACCTAAAACCTTCACCAAACATCTACCTTAACCCTGGAAATGGGCAGAAGTCAGCATGACCTCACCAACAGGAGCTAGGGTGGGGATGAAGACACTCAGTTCTTCCTCCCACGCAGCATTGGAGAGGAGTCACACGTAAGACCTGTGCCTTGCTCACTTCTCTAAAGAGGGTCAAGTCAAGTTCTGGACCCAAATGGCAGCCTTCACATGGTGATAATGACTACCATCTACAGCGTAAACGTGAAAGATCCCATTTGAAACTGGAATTTCAGAACAAAACATTCACAAATTTTCAACACGGTCTCAGGGAGGTGGACAATTTACTGAATCTCTGACTTCTTCTCATCCCTCAAAATATCTGATTTTCCATGATAATGGAAAAAATGGAGGCTTGAGCAACACAAGCCAGTAAAACACACTACATCCCCCCAAGTACTCCTTGGCTCTGGGACATGACACCCACAGAGATCATCTCTTCAGCTCTGGCTGTCCCAGAGCTGTGCAGCCTCACCTCACAAGCAGCTGAGGCTTGGCTGAAAGGACTCCATTATGGCGGCAGGAGCCAGCTTTGTGAGCATGCAATCTGTCTACTGCACAGGTCCCCAGGCTTAGAAGAGTCCTACACTTGGCTACTGTTGCTGTCTTTAAATTTTTAATAATTAATCACTATTAATAACTGTTGGTCGGGCATAGTGGCTCAGGCCTGTAATTCCAGCACTTTGGGAAGCCAAGGCAGGAGGATTGCTTGAGCCCAGGAGTTCAAGACCTGCTTCGGCAACACAGCGACACATCATCTCTACCAAAAAATTAAAAAATGAGCCAGGCACCTATAATCCCAACTACTAGGGAGGCTGAGGTGGAAGGACTGCCTGAGTCCAGGAGGTAGAGGTAGAGGCTTTAGTAAGTTATGACTGTGCCACTGCATTCCAGCCTGGGCAAGTCTCCAACTTAAAACGACAACAGTTAACAAGAGGCCTTGCATTTTCATTTTGCACTAGGCCCCACAAATTATATAGCTAGTCTTGGTGATGCCTGACTCAGAGGAGTTCAATTCACAGCAGCAACTGGTGGGCTATGGATGCAGCCACCACACCAGTTAGGGCCGGAACTACCTCAACCTCCTTTGAAACAGACTAGTTTTTATTCTTAGGAAGAAAGAACTTGCCTCCATATTATCATCTCAAAAAAAAAAAGCAATTGCATTTTCATTCAAAAACTAGAATAATTAAGCCTAATTTCCCTCTGTTTTTCCCCAGTACTCAAGAGAAGGCGGCCATCAGATGTTCACAGGAAAGTGCTAGTGTTAGTACAGTTAGTTCTAGCTATGCAACAAGGATTGGGTTTTGAGGCAAGGCAGCACGCAGGAGCCTCTCCCAGCACAAAGGAAGAAAGCATAAAGAGACTTACTTACATTAAGGAATCAGTTGCCCTAAGTAGAGAATGCAGGACATAAAAGATTAATACCCAGTGTCATCCAAAATACTCAATAGAAAGAAGCATGGCCTGTGGTGGTTTTCTTGTTTTTGTTTTTTAAGTAAAAAGTGAGGATATAAAATAAGAAGTGTTTTTTTAAACTAGAGATGTCAGGATGGGTGCAGTGACTCATGCCTGAAATCTCAGCAATCTGGAAGGCAAAGGCGGGAGGAGGATCACTCGAGCCCAGGAGTTCCAAGACCAGCCTAGGCAACATGTTAGATGTCAACTCTACCAAAACAATCTAAAAATTAGCTGGGCATGGTGATGTGCGCCTGTAGTCCCAGTTACTTGGGAGGCGAGGCAGAAGGATCACCTGAGACCAGAAAGTTGAGGTTTTGGTGAGCCCTGATTGTGCCACTGCATGCCAGCCTGGGCACAGAATGAGACCCTGACTCAAAAGAAAATAAATAAACAATAAAACAACTAGAGATGTTTTAAAGAAGTGACGAAACTACTTCTAAGTTCTTCATTTTCCTAATCACGGCAATATTTACCGGAAACCCAAATTATTTCTGTAACACTTGAAGTAAAATTGCTGAAACTGCTTTCTTTTTTTTTTTTGCTTGCCTGAAGATTTTCGCATATAGCAAGGCATGAAGAGCAGAACACTCCAGCTTCTGCAAATGCCTCAAACACTCCAATTCCCCAAGGATAGCAGAGCCAGGGGCACATTTGCAGAAAGGACCTGCAAAGGTTACCCACAGAAACTCAGGTAATTCACCAGAGAAAAGCCCCCTGATATTGGAAATCTCAAGATTCAAAACAGTAAACTTAATCAGGTAGAAGCCAACCATTTTAATCCAAATGAAGTCCTTTAAATTAGCTCTTCTTTTAAAGGGCTTTATAGAAGAGACACGTAGACTGGGTCCCATTCATTACCTGCCATATTCCAAAAGCGTAGCATGGATCTGAGATTCTTCATCAAGCAGCTCCTCTGCTCCTTTTTGGCGTCTGTATTTTCGACGAGGCTTGTAAACATCCTAAGTGGGTGAGATAGCCAAGTTACTGAGTGTGAGAAGGCACTCTTCCTGAACTGGCTGGCTGCTGCATGCCTCTAGCCAGTCAGGAGAGCAGGTCTTTCCCTGTCACAGCCTGGTGTCCACAGCTCTGTGGCAGGCAGTCAGAGGTCATTCAGGGTGGCTGTCTTCAAGGAGTCAGCTCGACTAAAGACACACAGGCAGGGTTTATGAAAGCTCAGGGCGAAAGACAATGAACTGAACCTTTGGTTGACTGATAGCATTTGTTTAAACCTATATGCTCTCCTTTGCTGAGGCACAGAAAAAAGTCCTACCACAAAGGGGGAAAAGATCAATAACAAAAGTGGGTCCTTTGCTCTTAACTTTTTAATTTACAAAAATGATAAGTGCTCACTGAGAAAAGTTTAAACAATATACAAATGCACAGAGAACCCATCGTGCCCAACAAGGGTGAGTGCTTGCTGTGTACCCTTCTACAGTAATTGATAACGGGTAAAAACAGCCATTTTAAAAGTAATGAACACTTTGAACAAAAACTTCAGAAAGGAATCCGGGGCACCTGGTGTCTTGTTTTGTATTTATTTGCATTAAATTATACTATTTTACAAATAATACATGGAAATATTCCTGTAAAAAGTTTCAAACATTACAAAGGATGTGGAATTTTTTTTAAGTCCTGCCCCACCCTCTATCCCTAGATCCAACCTCTCCCCAGAGGCACCGCTGTCAGTTTGATGGGTGTGCATTCTTCCAAACCTTTGTCTTGAATTTACTTGAATACATGTACATAACACACACACATTTTTAAATAGATGGTTTAGGGGATTTTTTTTAACATAAAGAAGAGTATGTTGTATACACTGTTCTACAAACTTTTTGTCTGTTTGTTTTTGCTTAACAGTATATACTGAAGATATTTCCATGAAATAAAGTTACACACAAATCCACTTCATTCTTTTTAACTAGATGTAATATTCCTTAATATAGATATTCCCTGGCTTATTTAACCATCTACTAAATACATTTAAGCTATTTCTAAGTTCCTATTTCAAATAATGCTTATATTTGAACATGTAGATGGCTAGTGAAGACTATATTCTGACCTTTTTTCTTTTTTTGTTAAGTTCCCAGGGAGGCAGGTTTATGAACCCTCCCTATATAATGTGGTTTACTTTCCAACCTGACTCTGGCATAACATCACATAACAGATAAAGAAGGAAAATAAAAATATTTCATGAACCCTCAAAAGCCATCTCTTAGGGACTCTTGGACTCCGGGAAACTTTTAGGTCACTTACCTCCCCATTCCCTGTGAAGTCTGCCACCATGAGGCTTCATCTACATTATCAAGAAAGCTGGGTCAACCATTTTCTATACTGATTTTAAAATTCCTTAAGTAAGAGGTTGGCCCTTGCTACTAATTGCCAGTCAGCAAATCTTTGAATTCACCTATAACCTGCAAGCTCCAGCTTGGAGATCTCCCTCCTTCCGGTGCTGAATCAATGTAAATCTTCCATGTATTGATTTATGGTTTCCTGTAACTTCTGTCCTCCTAAAATTTGTATATCCAAGCTACAATTCAACCACATTCTCAGGACCTCCTGGGAACAGGTGTCAAGGGCCTAGGTCAATCACATTTGGCTCAGAATAAACCATCTTAAATATTTTACATAATTTAGCATCTTTTGTCAACACTAGGATAAAAACTTAGAAGTGAAATCACTGGTTTGCAGGGTGTTTACAATACCAAGTTGAGCCAAAAAACAACCGTACTGATTGATGTGCCCATCAACTTGTTAATCTCACCTCTGACAACAAAAAATATTTGCAAGCTTTTTAATTTTTACATATTACAGGAGTGAAAAATATTTCACTGTTTCATTAGCCTTCCCAAATTATTAGTGAGGTCGAGAATCTTATTTGCCGTTTTCTTGTTCAAATGCTTTGTTTTCCCATTGATTAATTTGTCCATTTTCTTACTAATATGTAAGTATAATATATAAACTGAGTATTAGTCCTTTGACTTTTATTTACGTACCAAATACTTTCAGCTAATTTATTGTTTGTCAATTTTGTTTCAACTTGATGTTTTTTGTATGACATTTCAATCTTTTATGTAGTTAAATTTACTAATAACTTTCTTTACAGTTTTTAGACTTTATATCTTACTTCTTATCCCAGGGGTTGTGAAAAAAATTCTCACATGTTGCTTTTATAGTTATATTTAGCTTACATTTTGTATTTAGTATTTTAATCCATTCAATATATAGTGAAAGGCAGGAATCTAACAATTTATTACCCTCTTCAATTCCTTTTGTTTTATGAATTCTCTATCTTGTATCCACATTTCTTTTTTCAAATTTCCTGGCTATTGTTACACATCTTTTTCAAATAAATTCCAGTGTCAGTTTGTGATGTCGATTATGGAAAGTTCTGGTGGGTTTTTATTAGAATTATACCAAATTTACAGATATTTTGGAAATAACTGATATCTTTATAATATTGAATCTTGCCTTGAGAAACAAGGTTTTTTTCTACACTGAAGTGTTTCTTATTCTTTAATAAACTTTTTCAGAGAAAGTATAAGCTTTCCATAGTTATTATGTATACAGACCTTTCTACCACCCAGAGCCACAAACCAGTTTACCAACCAGATATGTGTTAACCCAGAATCCTTAAAAAAAACCCTAAAATGGCAAAAAAAGACTTCAATTCTTTAGACTCCAATACCAGAAAAGGAGAGTGAATACAAACCCTTCAGAGATATATCTTTTTTTTTTCTCTGAGGTAGAGTCTCACTCTGACACCCAGGTTGGAGTTCAGCGGCATACTCAAGGCCAACCCAGTGTCAACCTGCTGGGCTCGAGTGAACCTTCTGCCTTAGCCTTCCAAGTAGCCAGAACTACAGGCATGTGCTACCATGCCCAGCTAATTTTTTTTTTATTGTAGAGTCAAGGTCTCGCCAAGTTGCCCAAGCTAGTCTCGAACCCATGGGCTCAGGCAATCTATTCACCTCGGCCTCTCAAAGTGCTGGAATTATAGTCTGAGCCACCGAGCCTGGCTGATACATATCTTTTTAACAAAAGTATTTTGAGGTTCATCCTCAAAATAATTCACGAAAACAAAATGCACTATAAACTTTTTATGTTACTGACTTTTTAAATTATTAGTGTGTGGTTTAGTTATAAACACAGAAGCAAATACAGATCTATTTTATGCAGGACATATTATAAAATTATACACATACACAAACAGATATACATATATATTATATATATATCCTAAGCAAAATATATGGCATGTAGTTAAGTGATCCATAAGTGTAGGTCTACAGCCCCAGATTACCTGGTTTGTCATTCTACCCCAAATGAATGTCCTTCTTAACAGCTAAGCTGGCAGTCAAATTAATACTTTGGTAATATCTACTGAGGGCTCTGGGTGCAAGTAGACAGCTGTTATGCCAGCAAGGTATTTTAGCTGTTTGTCCCCGGATCTTTTCTTCTCCACTTCCTGGGTTTATTGCATCTAATCTCTTCTCTATCTGAATAGCACCGCGACAAACATTACTATTAGGTTTCTCCAGATAGTGGTATTTTACTCTAATTAGAACTGTTCCCTTTTGATAAGTCTGGTTAACTTTATTATTATTTTACATTTTATTATGAAAAGTTTCACACATACAGAAAATCATTCTTTCTGTAATACACACTATATAATCTCAATAATTCTGTAGAAAAGGGAATAGAACAGGGACTGGGATAATGCTGGAGGGTTGTTCTTACAAACTGCTGCCACAAACATTCCCTAGTTTGTTGCTGGTGTCTACATGAATAGGGAGTTATAAATAACATAACACAGACTTACAGGGAAATGAAAAATATAATGAGCCCACATGACGTCAGTTACTGCGTACAATTTAATTTCCACTGAGCTCTACTGTTATAGCAGTAGTATATAATTGACCTTAACTGCTATTTTCCTAAATTACCACCAAAAGAGTCAATGACTCAAGACAGGAAATTGGATTCTTCTAAAAAAAGAACTGACACCAAAACAATAGCACACTTGAGACCAACAGCTAAAAGGTCCTTTTATTCTGCCAAACAATGGCAATGTCATTTTTATGGATGGTTCCTTATACTTTAAAGTATAAAACTTCAAGGCTGGGCATGGTGGCTCAAGCTTATAATCCCAGCATTTTGGAAGGCCGAGAAGAGAGGATTGCCTGAGCCCACAGGTTTGAGACTAGCTGGGGCAACTTGGTGAGACCTCATCTCTACATTAAATCAAAACATAAGCTGGGCATGGTAGCGCGCACGTGTAGTTCAGCTACTTGGAAGGCTGAGGCAGAAAGATCACCTGAGTCTAGCAGTTGAGGCTGCAGTGGCCGTGAGTATGCCACTGCACTCTAGCCTTGGCGACAGAGTGAGACTCCAACTCAAAAAAAGGAAAAAAAAGCATAAAACTTCATATATGTCTCACCTTTTGCACTTTATCACCACACTATGAAACAGAGGCAGGACACATACTATTATCTTCACTTCACTACTGGGGAAGCAGACATTGAGAAATTTGTCCAAGATCCCTAGGGCAATATTAGGCCTGGCCCTAAGGACCTGGGCTTCTAATCCCAAGGCTTGCCCCCAACACCAACTTGTCCTTGGTGGGCACACTAGTCAGCTAGCTTTCTCACAAGACTCATTCCATAATCTGAAGCTGCCACATGGATTAGTACACTGGTTGACTTAAGTAATGTGTCTTAAATGACAAGGTTTAAAGCAAGAGGACCCAGGCTATACTATGTTTGGTCCTATTTCTGCCACTAACCAGCTGTATGACCTTGGGAAAGGCAGTTCCCCTCAGTTTCCACGTTTGTAAAATTAGGTTGCACTAACAGATCTTGAAGGATAATCCCAGTCTCTCATTCTTCGTGTTATTTTGGTCCTGCACAGATATTGCTTGGTAACAGAACTCGATCAAAAATCTGAAGTCTGAGATTAATAGAAAATACACCAAGCTTTATACAATTATGTTCTTAATAAGGCATACAAAATCAGCTTATCCTTTTGCCATCAACAATGGTAGCAACAGCTATTATTTATTGACTAATAAGTAACAATAAGTGCATGCCAGGATCACACAGGTGCTGCCCATTTGACCCTCACACCTATGAGGGTCATTATCCTTGTTTTCTGTCTATAGATGATGAAACTTAGCCACAGAGGTTAAAAATCTTGCTCATGGTTACAAAAGTAGTAAGCACTAAAAACAGGGTGACTCCAGAACCGGAACTCTTAAGCACTTCACAAAATGTTTTATACTTCAGCTTTGATCACCCCTTCTTTGGGTTCTGAAAATTCACCATGGTCGATGCTCAAAGACACACAGGCAGCATTAAAAGATTAAAGCGAACCTGCTGTAAAACAGAGAACTCTTGCCCTGTGAGAGGCAGATCTCACCTCTGCAGGTCTGGTTACAAGTCAAGTTCACCTGTTGGAGTATTCCTGAGTTCCAAATGGCAGAGAAGAGAGGCAGAACACACGGCCCGATGGCAGTGTCTGCAGCAAACCCCAGACCACTGCCTTCAGAACTACAGTAGACAATTTCTCTACTGAAATAATGTAGCAGGCAGGGAACAGTCACTATAACGTGGCATTCTACACTTAAAAGCTCCCGTAGGCCAGACCACACTCAACTCTGCAGAAAGTGACACAGCTCATTCTCACTGCCCAAACCCAACTCCCAAGAGACCCACTTCAGCCTATGAGTCCTGTGTGTAGACTCTGCCTTACACCTGAAGATGCCCCATAGATTATTTTCACCACCTAGTACAAGAAACCTAGTTCTGAAAGATCCCATAAGAAAAAGTATAAATGGGACAAATAAATGCTTTTGAAAAATTCTTATATAGCCGGGCTCGGTGGCTCAGCCTGTCATCCCGCGCCTTTGGGAGACTGAGGTGAGTGGATGGCCTGAGCCCGCGGGTTCGTGACCCACCTGGGCAGCGAGACCTCATCTCTACAATAAATCAAAAAATCAGCCGGGCGTGGTAGTGCATGCCTGTAATTCCGGCTACTCGGAAGGCTGAGGTGGAAGGATCACCAGAGCCCAGCAGGTCGAGGCTGCGGTGGCCGGGAGCGGCCACTGCACTACAGTCTGGGCGACAGAGTGAGACTCCAACTCAAAAAAAAAGAAAAATTCTTATATGAATAACACAACAACAAACAAAACAAAGTCCCTGGGCACTGAGTGAAGGAAATGATAAGAGATGTATGGATAACAACTGTTTCTGTAGAATGTTCTTCAGAGACATCCCACAGCTTGTTTCTTTTCCATTTTGTTTTACATGAGCTCTGCTATGCAAGTATATCGTCTGCTCTTTGAGGTCTAGCACAAGTCCTACCCCAAGTCTCTGAGTCTGTACCAGTGTAAGTGATGGGTAAGAATAAAGTCATTATGCTATAAAAATCAGCTAAAAATGGCCTCTAGGTTGTATATTCTTCACAGCAGACAGATCCGCTGGCTCAAAAGCTGGCCAGCACGAAACTCATATTTTTACACATCAAATTGTTTTAAACAGAGCCCAAATAAGCAGTTTTTTGCCATTTAGAGCCTACCTACTTTGCATACCCTTCAAAACAAGATGCTTTTAAACTGTTAGCATTTGCTAACCACAGATAGGATAAGCCCTGAGGTTAAAGACCCCAAGCCACCATGGCTCTTCAGAGATCCCTGACCCAGACTCCCTGTGTGATACTCACCATCGCCTAGACACGTGAGCCTCCTTTATGATCTGGGAAAGTTCCCTTGGCCCCCTCCCACTCTAGATGTGGTCCCTGTGCCTAAGCCTCTGGATGTCCTACAGTATGAAGGACTCCCCTAGCCCACAAGCAAATCTGTCAAAGCATCACCCAAATAAAGCTTGTATATGCTATTGCCACCTCATTATCTGATCATTCTTCTTGATGAGTCCCAAAATTCCTCAAATCCTTTATATGCTGGAATGTCACTGCTGTTGCTTCAGCTCCTTGAACATGGTCTGGCATGCAGTAAGTGCTCATTTAATATTACTGAATGAATACACAGAGTCAGACAGAGCAGGATTTTAATCCTTGCTCCATTACTCACCGTACCCTCTGATTTGGGGCAAGTAAATTTAACCTCTATGGGTTTCCATTTGTAATTTGGGTATAAGTGGACTTATTATGAAGATTAATAATATATTTAACAGTATCTGACACACAGTAGAGGCTAAGATATATATTTACATATATATGGATGTATATTATGATCAATAAAATGTACTATATTGTTGTAATTATGTCACTACACTCACATTTCACAAGTTGGCGGGAAAGGCCTTCCTCATGCAGTCCTTATGGAAGAATACACTGGAGCAGTAATTTTAAATGACATGACATGGTCTCTTAGGCGATCCAGTAAGTTCAACAACTAGAGCAATTCTTGCCAATCAGAGTGGAAAGTCTAAGAAGGCTTCTTATTTTTCTTCTCTATTCTCAAACAATATTTTTATTATTATTATTATAAATATGTGGGGCACAATTCAGGGTTAGGTATACAAACATTGATTATGCAGGTACCCTTGTTAATGAGGTATGCCCCTCCCTCCCCTAGCAGTTTCCCTCAACTGCCAATCCCAACCCCTCTCCCCTGACAGTTTGCCATTACTGCCAAATGCTTTCTTATGGTATTATAATTGTTCAATGTCTGCTTATGAGTGAGAACATATGGTACTCTATTCTTTGTTTCTGTGATAAATCACTGAGTATGATAGACTCCAAATCCATCCAAGTTGCTGCGAAGTCCATATAGTTGTCCTTCTTTATGGCTGCATAATATTCCATTGTGTATATGTGCCACATTTTGTTAATCCAGCTCAGCTACAATGGGCAACATGATTGGTTCCATGTTTTTGCTATTGTGAATAGAGCTGCAACAAACATACTTGTGCAGGTATCTTTTTCGTAGAATGATTTGAGATCCTCTGGGTATATTCTCAATAGGGGAATTGCTGGGTCATACGGAAGGTCAATTTCTGGTTCTTTCAGAAATCACCACACTGTCTTCCAAAGAGGCTGCACTAGTTTGCATTCCCACCAGCAGTGTAGAAGTGCTCTCTTTTCTCCACAACCTTGCCAGCATCTGTTGTTGTTGTTTGTTTTATTAATGTTGGCCATTCTTACAGGGGTTAGGTGGTATCTCAACGTGGTTTTGGTTTGCATTTCTCTGATGATGAGTGAGACTGAGCATGTTTTCATGTGTCTGTTGGCGGCCCATATATCTTCTTCCGAGAAGTGTCTATTCATGTCTTTTGCCCACTTTTTAAAGGGGCTGTTTGTTTTTTTCCTTTCAGTTTGTTTGAGTTCCTTGTAGATCCTAGATGTTAGGTCTTTGTCAGATATACAGTTGGCAAATGTTTTTTTCCATTCTGTGGGCTGTCTCCCTGCTCTCCTGATGGTTTCTTTTGCTTTGCACAAGAAGCTCGTTAGTTTGATGAGGTCCCACTTATCTATCTTATTTCTTAAGGTATTGGCCTTCAGGGTTCTGAATAGGAATTGGTTGCCAGTTCCAACTTCCATAAGGATGTCTCCTGCATTTTCTAAGATTCTTATGGTTTGTGGTTTTACGTTTAGGTCTTTGATTCTCTTTAGAGTTAATTTCTGTGTATGGTGATAGGTAGGGGTCCTGTTTCAATCTTCTGCGTGTGGTCTGCCAGTTTTCCCAGCACCATTTACTGAATAGGTATTCTAAACATTAGCAATACATGCTCATAAATTTTGGATAAAATTTTGTGGGTGTCCTTTATTCAACACTAAGAGAGAGTAAAAGATCTCATTGCACAGGACAGATACTTCATGGGTATGGAGGGCTGGCTGCTCAGAGGAGAAAGCAAGCTATATAACAATACACCGAAGGAGACAAAGGAGCCAATTACGATCAAGATGCCAAAGTGGAAGGTGGTAAATGGATGCCCGCCCTAGTTTCCATTTCTTACGTCCTTTAAAAAAAAGAACACCTCCTATTGGGCAGGTCTTCTACAAAGCAGCTAGCTATTCAGTGAAAAGGAGGTAGGGATAGTTAATAAAATAGCACATTTAAAGAAGAAAGAAAGTACTGGAAATAATCTCCAGAAGGAACAAGACAAAGAGAAAACACCCCTAAAGTGATGAGTTCAGATGATAAAGTATGACGGCCACATCTGGGATTGTTGGAGCAGATGATAAAGTTCACAACAGGTTTTCTTCCTAGAGATCTGGCAAGAAGCACTAAAAGCCTTAGAGACAGCCTTTGACCCAATTCCACTGCATGGAATGTATCCAAAGTAAATAATTAGAAATAAAAGAAAAAAATTAGCTAGGAGGATGTCCTATGTAGAGCCAAGAGGAAAAGATAGAAGGTAAGCTAGTTACACTATGAATAAACTGCAGCCCTTAAAAATGCTATGGAGGTGTAAATATATCCTTGATATATTTTTGAGTATAACGAGCAAGGAACAAAACAGAATACAAGGGGGACCCCCCGAAAAATCCCAGAATTATTTTTTGGAGGGTGAGCTTCTTGTAGTACAGGCTTCCTCCACTAGGTAAGTGTTCTAGGAACCCATCAGAATCAATCAGTGTACCAGCTAGCATTGTTGTGAGAGGATGAGTTCAGTTTCAGTGAATTCTTTTGGAGAGTCTTTCAATGCATTTGCCCATTTCGTGATGGGTGATTTATGAGTGCACCTGCCCACACTACACTGAGTATTCAGCAGTTTTTGATCAGAATGGCATGATTCCTGTGTCCCATCCTCCCTATTCACCAGATCGCGCCCAGAGAGACATTTTTTTTGTTTGTTTCCTTGGATAAAAAAAGTCCTCAAAGGGAAACATTTTGCCAATGTGGAAGAGGTGAAACAAAAAAATGGCAGAAGTACTAAAAGGTATCAAAAATGATGAATTCAAAAACTCTTTTGAGCAGTGGAAAAAGCATCTTGATAGGTATATTGCATCAAATGGAGAGTATTTTAAAGGTGACTGAAGTGCAAACATGTAAGAACAAACACTATTAATAAATACATTCCAGTTATTATTTAGTTCCCTTCGTTTATAGTGTAATATCTTTAAAAAAAAAATGGGGGGGGCGTGTTCTTTAATTCTCTATATTGATATCCACAACTCTGTATTTCCTACTTGGAATATCAGTGGTAATCCCCAGCTGGTGGTATTATGTATGATTTATTTAGTCTTTGTACTTTTTCTCTATTTTCTGTTTTTCGTGCTTTTTTTTTAGATTGGAAAATATAGTTTATTTAGAAAGCAAATTAGAGAGAAAGAGGAGATTCACCTTTCCAAGGCAGGGAAGGGGCCAAAGCCAGGAAACGGTAATGGCCACAGCTCAAAGAGTACATGGCAACACCAGCGTCTAGTAAGGTAATGGCCTTTTTTCTCGTTTTATTCTTATAACTACAGTCTTAGCATAAATGAAAAATAATTTTTTTAAAACTAAAAAATCATGTACAGAAAAAATAGATGGGCTACATAAACATGGATAAGTGTAAAAGAAGGAACAGTTTTCTAAGGATGGCCAAAGGTAAGAATAAGCTGAATATTTAATATTTAAATGTTTCATACTTTTATGCTATGTCTAAGCAAGAATAAGAAAAAGTGTTCCGTTTAGGCACAACGGTATGTTAATATATGAAAAAAGAAGACAGCACACAGGCAACCTCCACCTGTCATTCTCTGACTGGCAAAGGGTCTTCAAATGAGAAGTCACAGTCAATGCCTTCATGAGAGACTGAAGAGGTGGTGGGAGAGCACCCAACCACCACGGATACATCTGAGTCTCTGGGGCCCAGATAAATAACATCCTAACGTATCCCTGAAGTAAGTCAGCAACCCGAAAAATTGGTGCCAGGAATACTGTATGTGGGAAATAAGAGACAGGTAAAGAGCTAGAAAACGGAAGAAGCACCAGCACAATCAAAATCAGGCCCCCTCTTCCTAGCTCTGCAGCTACACAGGGAATTTATTAACTTTTCTGAGCTTTGATTTCCTGATTTATAAAGAGGAAATAAAATATAACTCCCTGAGTGCTGATGAGGGATAAATGAGATAATGCTCATAAAATGCACATAGAAGGCACTTAATGCTGTTAAGTATACATATTTACAAAGCAACTACATATACATATTATAAAAGGATGGGTCTAGAAACTAGGCACCTGGTTGTCTGATCTTATTTTATTCCTTAATTTTCCATCCACAGTTTAAATTTGTGATTCTAGACTCATCATTTAGGAGCAGGCAAGAAACACTACCAAGCTATCTGAAAGGAAAAACTGGGAAAAGGCTAAACGAAGAAAACACCTATCAGAACCCAAGACATGCAATGAACCACAACACCTGGTCATCTAGAATAGATTTCCTTCCCTTGAATTTCCCTGAGAAAGAATGACAACAAACAAAAAACTTTAATCTGTTTAATTTTTTACAATGACTCACAATCATAAGTCAGAGATGCACTATAGCCCTGGAGTCTCCTGCAAGCATTTGGGCCTCTGACTTCAAGCCACTAAGGAAGTGCTAGTAGGAGGGAGAGATGAAAAAGTTAATGGTAATGGAGCTCATCTAACTAACTTAAGCAGACAGCTTCTGGAAGTGAGAAGTGCTTTCAGTAGATGAGAAAAGGTAAAACCCAAAGGCAACCTCTAGTCACCCATAAAACTATCATTCTTGCCAAAAATGTACTACCAGTCAACTGAGGATTAAGCTCACACATAAAAAAGAAAATAAACTAAGTAACATAAATTATAATCAAAGAGACTCACATTTTCCCCCCATTTTCCTTTATTTTGATATTATTTTCTAATCAGTTACAAACACAGCATTTTAAGTAGTGGCTCACAGCAGAGTGGTTACAGGACTGGCTCTGAGTCCAGCCTCCCTCATCACCAACATGACCTTAGGCAACTTACATAAGTGGTCTGTGCTTCAGTTTCCCGATTTGTTATTAAAAAAAAAAAGATACTATTATTTCATAGGTTGTTGTGAGGACTAGATAACTAGGAGTAAAACACTTCGAACAATGTTTGAGCACTAGTAATTATTTCCCTTATCATTATCTCCTTAAATACTTCTTGGTAACAGTCATATTACCAAGCAGAAGTGGATGTTTTACAAATGAGAAGAAATAGCGAGTCTCTAGGAACTTAACTATTCCAGTGGCATAGAGATGTGGGCCCACTTCTTTGTTAGGACAACTAACAGCTATGCAGACCTTTCATTCTGGGTTACAAGGCTAAAACCTATACAGTTTTCTCACTCTCTACCTGGAGCTCAGAGTGAGATTTACACACAGATATTCAATTAAGCATTAAAAATGTTCAACTTAATGTTTGTTTTTGAATAGGTAATACAGACTTAAAATTCAAATAACAGAGTTCATAGAAAAAAGAAAGTTTCCCTTTCTCTCCTGCCACCAGATCCCCAATTTCCTACCTCAGAGACAATGCTGTCACTTCGTTTCCATATCTTTTCAGAAATAAAGTATTATTTACAGGGGAGGCCGGTTATGGTGGCTCACGCCTATAATCTCAATACTTTGGGAGGCCAAGGCAGGAGAACTGCTTGAGCCCAGGAGTTTGAGACCAGTCTGGGCAACATAGTGAGACTTCATTTCTACAAAAAATAAAAAAAAAAAATCAGCCAGGTGTAGTAGCAAGTGCCTGTAGTCCCAGTACACGGGAGGCTGAGGAGAGGATTGCTTGAGCTCAGGAGTTTGAGGATGCAGTGAATTGTGACTGTGCCATTGCACTCCAGTCTGGGCAACAGAGTGAGACCCTGACTCAAAAAAAAAAAAAAAGAAAAGAAAAAGAAAAGAAGAAAAAAAAGGGCAGGGGAAGCAATAGCATATTCAATTAATTGGTTATGATTTGCCATGAGAAATGCTGTTAGGAGGAATCTTTAATAGTATACAAAAGATTCTATATTGGTAAGTGAAAAAAATACAAAATTATCTTTAAAGTATGGCTGTAATTCAGTTTTAAAATGCACAATAAAAACATAGAAGAAATATATCCAAGCATTAAAAGTTGCTGCCTCTGTGTTGTAAAATCAAGGTTTTTCTTCCCCTGCATCTAACAAGCTTTTGAAAAAACTTTAAGGATGCTCTAAACTGAATACCTATTTCATAACCAGGAATGAAAATTACTCTGAGGTCCTATCATTTCTTCTTATTTAATAATGCCACCAAATCAGAAAGCAATATCTATATAGCTTCGAAATGTCACTATCTTAAAGGTTTTCCATTTTTCCCATTTCCAAAATAGAAATGAGAAAAAGATACAAAGTACAATTTTAAAGTGACAGAGCTTCTTTTGTTTTATGTGAGACCTTCATATCTTTCCTAATCAAATGATTACTGTTCTTTTCAGACCACGCATTTGCTTTTAAGATAAGCCAGTTCAGAATTCACTTTCTGGAAAGATTCTATAGCCAGTACACAAAGCCACTCAAGCCAGGCAACATCAATCTTTACAACTATACAAGGTAACCCAAGTCAAGTGGATAGGATGTGCATCGGCTATCTGT
Organism: Carlito syrichta; assembly: GCF_000164805.1. Lineage (NCBI taxonomy): Eukaryota > Metazoa > Chordata > Mammalia > Primates > Tarsiidae > Carlito > Carlito syrichta. The sequence goes on from NW_007259917.1 coordinate 105,247, forward strand.
TAAAACTGACCAGAGCTATGTATACACAGTAGCTTGGCTGACTCTCACAAACAAGGTTGTGTAAAATATTTTAGTATAATACAATTTAGATAAAGTTTAAAAACACATGTAAAATAACACTATAATTATTTTCAGAAGAGAGCATGTACACACACAGGCATTGAGGCTTCATTCATTCCTGTCAGCTCAGGGAGAAAGATTAGGGAACAGGGGGTGCCTCCAACAAGGTTCCACTGACTGGCCCAGGGTGCTTTGTAAAGCATCAAAGCTCTCCATTGCCCCTTGTGCAGGGGAAGTGAACACACACATGCAGATTCTCAGTGACTAAGATGCACTGTGTATGGTGACAAAGGCTATCCCAGAGTTTCCTGCACAAAGCTCAGAAGCTACTCTGCCTCTCCAAAGTCACCACAGGAATGGGGGAACTGTAACCTCAATTTATCATCTCCAGCTCATCACTGTTTTGGAGCAATTCAAAGTTAACAGCTGCCATGGGGATAGATAAGGAAGGGCTTCATGTTTGGCTATTTCTCCCTTAATACTAGAAATAACACAGGGCAGAGGTAGTGGTGAGTTCTACTGTGAGTGCTGGCGTCCTGGCCCTGAGCAGGCAAGCAGGCAGAGCTTCCCTCACATACCTATCTGAGGTCAGTTCTTGGGCTATCCTAGCAGAAACCCCAGGAAACAGCATTTTTGTGATTTACATCTAAGGCCTATCTGAAGTATGTAGTGCTCTGACAGAAGAACATGGGGAGGAAACTTACTGAGAGGTCGAAAACTGTCTTGATAGCCTTCTCTTTTCTCTTTATGAAGTCATCATCCTGTAAGATGAAACACAGCTTAATAAACACATCCCATGTGAAGATTAAAACTCAAGTGGTCTGCTCAGAAATCTGTCTTGTAAGTTGACTTCTCATCACTACTTTGCCTAACAAAGTTTTAACTTTCTAACAAATGAATATATTCTCCATGGGAAAAGTCTAGGACCTCTGCAGATAGCTCCAACATAGGTCCCAACACAGCTGGTGAGAAAAAGGGGGACCATAAAGATTGGTGGTTAAGACAAGTGTTCTCAATTCAAATCCTTATAAGTGGTGAAACTACAGGTAAGTAACCTAACCTCTAAGCCTCATTTCTCCTTCATAAAACAGGGACAGCGACATCTATCACAGGTGGCAGTTGTGAGGATTAAAAAAATAGAAACTATAGGATGTGCTGAGACTGCCATGTAGTAAATATCCCATAGCTATCAGCTATTATGGTGGTTGTAATTATCACTACATTGTTACTTTAGGGGTATACTAGGCAAGTGATCTCTTAAAAAAACTTTATGCAAAAATATCCTTCTTTCAGGATCTAGAAGAAAATATATACACATACACACACACATACTCTTGTTCTTGTAATTTCATTAGAGCGCTATATCAAATACCAAAATTCAGAGAAAATGGCAAAATTGTAGGGCTTTACACTCAGTGGTCATGTAAAGAGGCAGTTCTAATGAACCGAGAGGCCCAGTTTCAATGCTGGGGCAAGACTAAGTGGGGGCAGAGACACCAAGCAGGAGAGCGGGAGTACAGAGGAGTCTGAGCTTACTCGGCTCCTTCCCGGGGAGTCTCTAAGTGTGCACTCAGGTTCTCAGTTACACAAGAAAAGGACAGTACTGACCTCAGGCAGACTGTAGGTTTTCTGGAACTGGGATACAGAGTAGGAGCGGATGTAGTCACCCATCTCTTCTTTTGTTTCTATAGCTCGTTTCACCAGCCACTGAGAAGAAAGTATAAAAAGTGTCCTTTGATAGTGGGAAAAAACCTCACCGCAGTAGTGGCCAACTCAGACACAGCACAACTTGTGAACCCAAATCCATACAGTTGAACTGACTAGGTGATAAACTATCAACACATGCTGCCCTATATGACAAGCAACCAACTGGCCACCTGGGCCACTGGCCAAGATCCAGTGGGACCTAGTGCTGAGTAGCCATGCAGGAGCTTTAAGGCCTTACTCAGATCCTCAGGCCTCTGTTTTCCTCTCTGTAAAGGTAAGACTTTCAGTTTCTTTTACCTCACAGAGCTGTTGTGGGAGCAAATGAAATCATAAGTTACTAGATTGCTTTGTAAATATCTGAAGCACAGAACAAAGATTAGCTTATCCCCCCAACCTCCTGGTCCTAGTGGCAAATCTTAATATAAATCTCTCTTTCCTGTGCCACATGTACCACAGACTAGGAAAAGGGACGAGAACTACAGAGAACACTAGTATAACTCCTCATCTGACAAACCAAAAACAGCCCAAAATGTTCAGATTTGAGAGAAAGGCATTCTGAGTACACAGCTGAAGGCACTGGTTAGCTTGACATTCACAATATTCTCTCTCTCAATCCTCACATTGTAAGGTAGATGGTACCAGCTGTTTTACAGAACTCGAAGCACAGAGACGACATAATTTACTCATTAATCATAGCTAGCAAGCCACAAAGCAGGGAGTCACAACTCGGAGGCTCTTGCACACAGAAAACAGGACAAATGCGTTTTAGTAATGTTTCCCAGCTCTACTGGTCTGATATCCAGAAGCAGCTACTCTGTTCTCTCAACTTAAAACTCCAGTTAATTAAAACACACCCTAAGTCCTGCAGAAGATCCAGCCACTTTGAGTGTAAGAGTGTAAAGTGTAAAAAGAGCCTCTGGTTCTCTTCTTCAGCTCTTCATTGATTCCCTTTATTACGGAAGAACACCATGAAGAGGGATGCCAGGATCTCTCGAAGGAGAGTTACCACATCTCCAAAGCAGTTTGTAGACATAGTTGTGCTTCACCAAAAGCATAGCACACTTGGCAAAGTTTAGCTACCTTGGAAAGAAGCCACATAACACACAACAGGGTGCTGCATGGTGCTCCCACAGGGATTGAAAGAGATGCTTATTCACAGGGGGCAGCCAGTTCAAGTAAAGCACACTTTTGGGAAGTAGTTGCCAGGATAGGGGTGACTATATGAGGGCTATTCCCTGTTGTATCTTCTATTTATTTCTGCCACTCCACTCCACTCCCAATGACCTCAGGCACTGACTAAATACAGAAGCAGAGGCAGAAGATGAGAGCATTCCCAACTATCGTAGCCCCTCACCTGCACTCCCACACAGCATGATGGCCCAGGACAAACAAGGGCCAACTGAGGCAGTTGACTTATTGCACAACTCAACTTAGCTCTGCTTTCTTTTGAATTCTGGCCTTTCATATCTGTGTCCTTTTCAGATCTGCCTCCATTAATCCCAGATGAATCCTAAAGAGCGTGATCAGATATGGAGGAAAAAGTCTGTTGAGTTTCAGAATTCCCTTAGAGAACCGAGAACTCTGTTCTGGAGTTCTCAGTGTAAAAAGCCATGGAGGAAACTTCTCAGACAGCCAAACTCTGCAACAGGTCACCTAGCACTCAAGAAAAATATTGACCTTCACAGAATTCACGTCTGACGTGGGAGAAAAAGATATGACCTAGAACCATCAGTGGTTGGACCTGTTTTTTTCTTGGCTGGCATTCAGAAAGTATGACTACAGCTTTTCTAAAACAGTGTAAACATGAGTTGTGGGCCTCTAGAATCATGCAAGACAACTAGGCCAATGGTTCACAACCACTGGTCCATGATTACAATTTCACTGGTCCCAGAAAAACAGCAAAAAACTACAGGCACATAGTGAGTTTTTCATACTACTAAATCTATTCAATTTGAAGGACTGCTTTTTTCTGAGACTGAGAATTAAATGGCCATTCTTTCAGGAAATGATAGAGAAAGCAAGATAGTTACCTTTCAAAGTATCCTTGACTGGCAAACGACAGGTGGTAATTCTAGGTCAAGGTCTATTTTTGCATTAAAAATTTACAGGTCCATGAAATTAAAACATCTGATAACCACTAGCCTAGGCTCTCCTCTCCAAGCTCCTCTAGCATTTCATTCACAATGGCGAACACACACACTCAAAATGCCCAAACTGGCTACAGAAGATCACTTTCCATTCATCTTTCCATATCTAGATGAGATTTTTTTGTCCCAAAGTTTTAGCATAGGATTAAATAAGGTCTAATCCTTAGAGATCCAGACTTTGGAGGAAAGGTAACAGCTTCAAAGTATGATAGTGTTAAAGGTTTCAGTAAAAATCAACACAGGGCCCCAACTTCTCATTTTCAGAAAGAGGATAAAGTAGCACCCCTCTACATTAGAGACAAAAAGTCTAACAAACATACAAATAAAATTTGAAGTTAATTTAAGCCTCAAATTTTCAAATTTCATGGCATTCTATTTGAGGTCTAGTGCAGAGGAAGACTCAACATACAATAACAGAAACAACTAACATAACACTTATAAAGCACTTACTAAAATGTGTGAGTCTTTCATCTAAGTGCTTTAGACATATTACCTTAATTCTCATCCTATCAGGTAGGTGCTATTATTATTTCTATTTAACAGATAAGAAGTTAAGTCACTTGCCCAAGGTCACACAGTCGAAAGTGGCAGAGCTGAGATTTGAATCCAGGAGGTCACCAGAGTTCATACTCTTGAACCCTACACTACCTAATCGTAATACAGAACTAAAAGGGTTTTCTAGCAAGGGTTGTGCAGCTTCCTTCTGGTGGCTGCATGAACGGTGGGTGGGAAAAGCACAGGTTTAAAGACAGAAGACAGAAAAGCACAGGCTTAAAGACTGGAGCCTTTGCCTGTCCACTCACTAGTTCTCAGCTCTTAAGCAAATCAATTACCCACTTGGAGTCTCATTCTCTTCAAATCTAAGGGATTATAATAGATGCTTCAAAGAACTCTATTAGGATCAGAAAGTATTGTTCATACTGTAGGGACATGAGTCCCTTTGCTCCTCCTCTTTTTGAGGTGCCTGAAGGGGAAGCCAAGACACAAGAACTGCAGGGAACTATATCCAGGATGCCAATCCATGGATGCTCAAGTCCCTCATATAAAATGGCAGAGTATTTGAATACAACGTACATACATTTGCCCTTGTATTTCAACTCCTTGGATTACGTATAAGGCCTAATACAATGTAAATACTACGTAAGTAGTAGTTATACTGTATTTTAAAACTTGTACTGTGTAATTGTTATATTTTGTGTGTGTATTTTCTTTCCTGAACATTTCCAATGCATGTTTGGTAAATCTGTGGCTATGGAAGGTCAACTGTCTAGGGGCTGTCACAGAGCCTTGGGAAAAAGCTAAAGGTAGAAAGAAGTCTCCCCTCAGGCATTTAGCCATTAAATAAGGACTGAGTATCTACAAATTTCAAAACATTCTGGTAGGTGCTGGAGTGAACAAGACAGCCATGGCACCTGCCTTCATGCAGTTTACAGTCTGATGGCAGACACAGAGAAAGAATCATACACATGGATATACAAAGTTGCAAACTACAGTAAGAAAGATTCCTGTGAAGGAAGGGAATGTGGCCATATGAATGCATACAGCAAAGAAATCCATTGTAGATTAGGGGATGACAGAAGGCTTCCTTGAAGAGGTTTGGTGGAACTGAGATCTAAAGGATGAATATGGATTGAAGCAGGTAAGGAGAGAAAGGAAGAACATAAGAGTCCAAGGAGCCAGCAATGCAAAGGCCTTGCAACAGAAGGAAACATAATAAGTTTGGGGAAATTGGAAAGAAAATCAGAGAAACTAGAACAAAAAAAAGAAAGAAGTCTTGCACCAAACTAGAGAGGTCAGAAGGAACCAGAACATACAGGGCTATAAAATTCTATCTTTACCAAAGGGCAATGAAAAGCCACTGATGAGAACATTCAAAGATCTTAACAGATGACAGTGTGAAACTAGGGTATATGCAGTATGCAGTACTGACAATCTTCTGAGGATGACAAGAAACACCATCATGTTCTGCCACACCAAATCTATACACACCATTAAATTCAGGACCCAGGCCAGATGGCCCAATAGCCAGGCCCACTACAGGAATTCTGACATTCAAAGGACAAGAAACTACACAGAAGCTCTCACCTGAACAACAGGAAATATATGAATAAAATCCATCCCCTGGATCTGGTGGGGCTCCAACTGGTGTGGACATTTCATCCTCGGCAGAACCGACACAATTTTTTCTGATAGAGCTCTGTGCAGAAAAAACAACAAGCAAGGAGTGAGACACTGAATGGTCCCTATGGCATCTCTAAAGTCTGGGCAGCATCCCCTAAGAACCTGGGGCTTCTCAACACCAGGCTAGTGCCAGACCATGACCAAATTTCTCCTGGCTGATTGCAAAAATGAGAAAAATAAGCACAATTTAGGGGTGTGTGTGCATGTATGGTCACAAAACTGGGTTCATCCTTTATTCTAAGATGTTGTTCTTCCCATTTTTTTGTTAAAATATTTTTTATTTCTTTTTGAAATGATGGTGATGTTTGACTAGTTATGCATTTTTAACATCCTCCCATGGCGAAATAAAAAGCCATCAGTGTCCCACATTCCTTTACATTTCACTTTACTGACGTACTTTTTCTAAAAGTTGGGGAGCCATTAGGTCATTCTAACTATCATTCTAAATCATTCTAAATATCATTCAGGCAACAAATAATTACCAGTCCCTGTGCCCGGAATATTAAGACAAAACACGAGCCCCATTTCTAAAAGAGATTTGGAGTTCTCCACGTCAGTACAGAAATATTTTAAAATAAATAGTAGCCTTTAACTTTCAGATACTCTAAAATCAATCCTAGATTTAGGGGAACTGTGTATTCTCACTCTTATTTCCAGAGAGGTAATGTTTTTGCTTCTCACGAGGAACACTGCAATCTCTTTCTAATGCCTTGCCTCAGTCCTCCTATGGAATAGGTGGGGTTAGGAGGAAAGGAAGCAAGCTCCCTGAGGTCCCAGAGCATTCTCCTACCTAGGTCACGAGGTAAGTATCCTCTCCTTGTTGGAGAGGTTTCTCAGCTCAGCCTGGGCTGAGGTGGGACAGTTTTATGACAGCTGGAATAGAGAAACTGTGTGCAAGTTTATTTTGCAGCTTGAAGCCTCCTATTCTAATCAGTTGGCATTTGATCTCTAACTGTGTGATTCCTATTTCTTATACTATCTTCATTGGATCAGACTCAAAAGGAGAGAAAAGAGGTTATTTAGTAGGCCTGCTAAACCCCAAAGCCGTAATACGTAGCCTGGGAACCTTGAGAAACAGCTCCCAGGTATGGCCTTGTGACCAAATGGAGAACTGAGAGCTTCTGGCTCAGCCTACACGCACAGTTAAGGTTATATACCAAGCCAAGAACTTAAAAAAAAAAATCTTAGCCAGTCACAGCAGTTATTGTGGCTTTGTTTACAAATGTAGGAGTATGTTCTAATAGACAAAGGTCCTGGCAAACAAGGGTCACTTAGATCTTATTAGGTGCTTCAAATTCAACAAGTTTTGGGTCTCCCAAAAGTGCTTCTCGTTCAAAGAAATCTCGCCTACCTTTATCTTTCTGCAGTTCAACAGTCCTTCCCAGGAGACAAATCCCTTTGACACCAACACCTAACTGAGGCCTGTATGAGAGTTACTGCTGTCTTACCTATGCTCCCGTTAGTGGGTTTCACACCCTCAGTCTTAGTAGGAACTAGGTGACCTAGGAGAAAAGCTAAATAGCCCCCAAGAATGATTCCAGAGAACACACTAAGAAACAGTGTCTGGTACATGGAGAAGAGCTTCACGAGGTGGAACCAAATTTAAAACTGCTGAGGATAACAGTCACATTCCACTGATTAAGTCCAATGTGTTAAAAGGTTAAAAAAAAGGAGAGGAGAAGATACTCCAATGCACACATTCACAGAAGGAGGGAACATCCACCTCCAGGGAAGGAAGCATATGGGAGAACATTTTCTGCTTATTTCTCCTAACTCCTCCTTCCCAATAGAAGGGGTATTGAGGAATGATTTGTACAAAAGTCCTGAGAGGAAGAAGGAAATTGTCGTGTGGTTCTCAGTGACTCCTGGGGCCCCTCCTTTCTAAGTGGCCTGTCTTTAGGACACACGTGTCTTTTCTGCCATGAGATGCGTGGACTGCCCTGGAGAAGGCTGTAGTGGTCCACGTCTGCTTGAGACTTCAATGGGATAATCTGGTAAGGAAGAACTAACAAACCATTTGGCAACATATGTAAGGCTGTCTCTCTGATAAACTTTATTATTTTGATTCTCATCAGACTCCCATGCCTTAATTTCTTTGAAACTTGTAAGAGGAAGAGATGAGGGTTTAACTGGCCTTGTAGCCCAAACTCCAAACTTAGGAAATGAAGGTCAGTATCAACTCTGGTTTTGTGTCCCTCCCTACTCAGTGCAGGTTTTATGTATATTTGGTGGTACATGATCGATATGGCCTTACTGCTTAGCAACGTTTTAGTTTGGCAGGAAGAGAGCTCCCTCTTGTGGCTACAGATCCATCGGTTTGCATAGGCTTACCAACTGTCTAGAACCATTAGCACAGTAGCTTAAAAACAAGAGGCTGGGACCTCTAACACCATCCAGCCTGACCTGCTGCTTCCTCAGAGCCAGCCTACTCGCCCAGCTCATAAAGGCTCAGAGGGAAAGCTACCCCAGGTCACCTTGAGGTTTACAACCCTCTTAAACCTGTCTCCTAGAAATTATAGCCAAGTCTGGACAGTCTCTGCAGCACACAGAAGCAGCTGCAGGCACTATCACTGCCAGGAGTTGGGGATGTAAGAGAAAACACAGGCTACAGACATGGAAAGAAAGTGAAAAACACTTCTTCCAGAAATCTACCAGCCCCCATTAGGCTTCCCCCTGGAGCTTAGGGTGGATCCTACAGATTTTCTAAAAATCAGAGAAAGGAATGATTGCAATGATTACCAGGCAGGTTTCTAAGCCTAAAATTTCAATATGCCCAGTTGTGATTAGTTTGACTCCTTTAGCTCTTAAAAGTGTTCAGTGCACTGTTTTCTCCCCCACTTCCAACAGTTTGAAAGAGAGTGAATTAAACCTGGGTCTAAATTCCAGCTCCACCACCAACTCTGGGACTTTTGGCAAGCTACTCAGTCCCTCTGGTCCAACACTCCTATCATAAAATTAGGGATAATCGCTGTCCAGGCTACTCAAAGGTTGTTGTTAAAGTAAAATAATAAAATCATACATAAGTGCTTGGAACATAGGTGTCTAATAAATGTTTGTTGTTGAAATTAACTGTTACAAGTCTAAAATCTCACTTGTGGGCCTCTGAGCATTGCACCCTCTGGTAACAGGGTAGAGGACAGAAGCTTACGGAACCCTCAGGAGGACATGAAGAACAAGGCCTCAACTGGGCACATATAGAAGACAGATTGAGAGGTAATCATGTCCTCAATAGGCAAGTGCACTTCTCAAATGTACTGTCTGGCCCACATTGACTATACACACCATATACGCTGAGAAACTGCAAACATAAGGCAGTTTTAGTCTAAACTGCCCTTAACCAGAAACTCTGTAGGGAAGACCCTCAAATACAGAACACATTCCAAAACCAAACAGAAAACACTTCTGGATAATTCAATGCCCTGTAGCTATGACACCTCTCCTACAAACAATAAAGAATTAACTGTCTGATGCACTGCTGAGTCTGGTGGGTCCTTAGCCATACAAACCCTTCTCCCCAGCATTGTCACAGTTACAGTTCACAGCTCTGCACTTTAGAGACATATATCAAGCACTTACCAGAGAACATAAGACATCCTCAATCCCTTATCCAAATACTTTGAGGCCAGATGTGTTTCTGAATTGTTTTTTTAAGATTTAGAACCATAGAATATCTAAGGGGCATATACTATATAGTATGTGAGACTCCAGGGAAATCTAGATCCATACTACATGATTAAAAAATATATATTTCTTCAGCAAATCGTATGAATATTCACAGTGAGACCAATAAAGGCAATAAATAGCTTTAAGTCAGTTAGGTCATGTTTTGCTTCCAAGTTAAGTTTTGCATCCACACTTAAAAAAAAAAAGAGAGTTTTCAGTGTTTTTTAGATTTCAGAAATACAGATGAAGGATTGAGAATACATATAAAAAACATTGCATTCTAATATCTATTGAAAGTATAGTGAGGTACTACAATTGTGTCATATTACCCTAGGATACCAAGATGAAAATGGACCTAAGAATCACTGTAAAACTCAAAAGGAATTTAAAAAGGAGACATATGTGAAATCCAAAAAATGGTAAAACTAGTCCAGAAAGAAAGCAAGGAAAAGAAATCCAAGCACATCAAGGGTACTATAGAAATAGTAAAAAATCAGCTCAAACTGAAATAGAAAGTCAGAGGCTTCAAAGAAGACAGAGAATTTAGCCTTATAAACAGTCTCATTAAGCAACTGGGCTGAGTGTGGTAACTCATGCCTGTAATCCCAGTGACTCAGGAGGCTGAGTCGGGAGAATTTCTTGGGGCCAAAAGTTTAAAACCAGCCTGGGAAACATAGCAAGACTCTCATCTCTACAAAAAAAAAAATTAGCCAGGCAAGGTGGTGCACCCCTGTAGTCCCAGCTACTCAGAAGGCTGAGGCTAGAAGATGCTTGAGCCCCGGAGGTCGAGGTTGCAGTGAGTTATGGTTATACCACTGAACTCTATCCTTCCATCCTGGGCAACAGAGTAAGAGCCTGTTGGAAGGAAGGAAGGAAGGAAGGGAGGGAGGGAGGGAGGGAGGGAGGGAGGAAGAAAAAAAGGAAGCTGACTATTCTGAGCTACCAGTACAGGCCTGTGCTTCTTCAGTCAACAAGAAAAAAAAGCAAATAGAAACTTAAGAAAAAAACTACATAAATAAGAAGCAAATTATAATGTATCTGATTCTCAGTAATTCAGATACCACCTCTACTTGGCTACCAGAAACCTTTGATGTGGCAGAAAGGGAGTTGGTAGCAGTTAAAGGTATTTCCTTTTAAAAGCCAAAGGCAAGCTCTAAAGACCCGCCAGGCTGGTTTTGTTTGAAAAAGCCTGTAATTCCGTGCCTTTGGGAGGCTGAGGTGAGTGGATTGCCTGAGCCCATGGGTTTGAGACCCGCCCGGGCAGCGAGACCTCATCTCTACAATAAATAAAAAAATCAGCCGGGCATGGTAGCGCATGCCTGTAATTCCGGCTACTTGGAAGACTGAGGCGGAAGGATCACCGGAGCCCAGCAGGTCGAGGCTGCGGTGGTGACAGAGGGAGACTCCAACTCAAAAAAAAAAAAAAAAAGAAAAGGTCAAATGGCTAGAAACTGACGGCTCTCATGGAAATGCAAAAGAGTAACTAACTCAGACTTATCCAAAACCCCTCTTCTGAAATTGACAGTTTACAATCCTGCAGCTCCTGGAAACCATTTGTTCTTTGAAAGATCTGATTTTTCTGAACGCCACCTTGTAAATTCCAAAGGAGATGTATAATTGCTTGACAGGACCCCCTCCCTTACCTAAACAAGGGTATAAGACCTTACTTCTCCAGTTCTGAGGGGCTCAATTTGGACGCATTAGCCCCTCGAGCCCGCTGGGCAGCCCAGCATAATAAAGTGCTACTTCCTATAATAGTCTTGGTGTCACGATCTCGTTGTCTTCCCGCTACAACTTAGGGGCAAATCTTTGGCCTACCCTCGGAAAGCAAAGTATTTTGTGGCCCACTACTCATGTGGCAGCCTCATCCCCAACTCTGCCTTTTATCCCCACCTTTTTCCTTTTGCTTCATTTTCTACCATTACTGCTTCATATGCATTTCTATATAAGCCATCTTTCAATCCTTTCGGAAGTACTTTTTTGTGGAGGAGAGTAATGTTTCAGAAAAAGAAATAAATACACTTATTCACAGAATCATACAAATCTGAGTTCAGGAGCATTTCTTCTTACAGGTAAAGAAATTGAAGGCCAGAAGAGTGGCTTGCCCAAGGTTGCATAGCGGCCCACTGGCAGGGTAGGGAGCAGAACCAGGTGTCTCAAACGGTCTAATGAAGCAGTCAAAAACCCCTGGTGAGCTATGAAAGGGCAGGGCACCCTCAGGTGAAATCTCCAGCAAGGAGCCAACTCTGCCTTCTTGTGGTGGCAGGCAAAGTAAGGCTCGGCCTGACACAGAGGAAATGGGAAAGGAAAGATTCTCCCATTCTCCTCCTAATCAACTTCCACCCGAATTAGCTGTCTTTGGAAAGAAATACATTAAGTAGTCACTAGAAACTTTGAATAAGAAAAAGTATTAGGAATACCCTAAACATTAAATGACATGATAGCTGTGTAACTCTGGCTTATTTCAGTTTCAGTCTCATCCATAAAACAGAGATAATTCCTGCTGTAATAATAATTAGAATAAAACATGTAAAGCGAACAACACAACTTCTAGCACATGCTGGACATCCAAAAATTACCTTTCTCCCCACTTTTAGTTTCTCTCATGGAAACCACTAATAACTTACATTTTTTGACCTATTGTAGAGTTTTCCTGAAAGAGCAAATCAACATCTACATCAAAGTTGCAAGTGGTAATGCACCAAGTCATTCCTCCGACCACCTGCAAGACACAAAGAAAATACTTACCTTCCCTTTCCAGTTTGGGGAAGAGGTGGAAGGTGGTAAATTATAAATAGCTCTTATAGACTCAGTAAACATATATAATTATATATCTTAAGAGAGAATATGTATCCTCCTCACCCCATCAACCACAACTCATCTAAAATAGCCCTGTTGCAGAAAATGGGACAATACAGTAGCTACTAGCCACATGTGCCAAATGAGCACTTAAAATGCAGCTAGTGTGTCTGAGAAGCTGACTTTTATCACTAAATGAATATATCATACATAGATCCGCTTTAAGGTGAAGGGGGCAAACACCAATTGTGCGTTTTATAGACCAGACACGTGGGTAGCAAAGCTGACATTGTATTTCCCTACATCTTATTTTTCTCAACTACCTGAGATGAGAATCTCTACTGTATTTTCTCACAAGATTTCTCTAATATGCAAATGAGACAAAGGCTTAAAACCCATTTTGAGACAAGCCCCTTTTCAGACACGGCTTGATATTAGAAAAAATAACAGTGAATCTTATTTCTGACTGTGTTTTAGACTCATGTGAGATGCTCAATAAAATACAGATTCCAGGGTCCCAACCCAGACCCAACTAACCAGAATTTCAATGAGTGAGACCTGGACGTCTGTATTATTATTATTATTTTGAGTTGGAGTCTCACTCTGTCGCCCAGCCCAGAGTGCAGTGTGGTACATTCACGGCCACCACAGCCTCAACCCACTGAGCTCAGGTGATCCTTCCACCTCAGTCTTCCAAGTAACTAGAATTACAGGTACATGTCACCACGCCTTGCTAATTTTTTGATTTATTGTAGAGATGAGGTCTTGCCAAGTTGCCCAGGCTTGTCTCGAACCGGTGGGCTCAGGCAATCCTCTCACCTTGGCCTCCCAAAGTCCTGGATTACAGGCATGAACTACTGCGCCCGGCCAAACATCTGTATTATAAAACAACACAGGGCAATTCTGTTGCACACAGCCAGAACCGTAATGCCCCTCCACCCCTCACCCATGAAGCACTTAGCACTCTTCCACCAGAAAGTTTATCAGCCTGCCTCATCTGATCTGGATGCTTCCTTTCTGTGCACAGTCCACTGCAGCACTTCCTGCATCATGTCATTTATTCTATGCCTGCTGGCTTACTTGTGTCTCATCCCTATTCTACAACAGTTGGGCTCTTTGAACACAATTCCTTGGTTTTATCTCTGTGTCTTCAACACCTATTACTTGCCTTGTGCATAATAATTGCCCAAGGTTTGGCTGAAAAAAAAGACTTCTCTCCATAGTGACCTCTCCTTTCTCCTCAATCAGAGCATTTATCACCCATGGAATATCTGGCAACTGTCTGTGAGTACGCTGACTTGGGAGAGCTCACAATTAAGATTACTTTATCTTATATAAGCTTTATAATCCCCATTTAAACTGTAAATTCCTTGAAAGGAGAAACTATTTCTTTTGGGTCTTTGCATTTCTTAAAACTTTGTGCACAGAAAGGAGTCCAAGGCCTAGAAATTTGAACATTTCTATAATGAGTCTGAATTAGAAAGGAATGGAGGCCGGGCGCAGTGGCTCAAGCCTGTAATCCCAGCACTTTGGGGGGCCAAGGTGAGAGGACTGCCTGAGCCCACGGGTTCGAGACCAGCCTGGGCAACATGGTGAGACCTCGTCTCTATGATAAATCAAAAAATTAGCCAGGCATGGTAGAGCATGCCTGTAGTTCCGGCTCCTTGGAAGGCTGAGGCAGAAGGATCACCAGAGTCCAGCAGGTCAAAGCTGGGGTAGCTGTCAGCGTGCCACTGCACTCCAGCCTGGGCAATGAAGTGAGACTCCAACTCAAAAAAAAGAAAGGAATGGAAATACAGACATGAGAAAGTAAAAACATACTATCTTCCTCCTTTTTCTGCCAGGATTTACCATGTCATTCCAACAAAATAAACAGTCTAATCATTAGAAAGATTTCTTTTTACCTTGTCGAAAGGTGACAAGCCTTTAATTCTTGCCCTGAAATACCCAGCTGCAACCAAGAGTTCCAGAATTTCTGTTAACTTGACATTTTGTTCTTCATCTTCTCTTGTTTCCACCTAAAACAAAAGGCAAAAGTTTGGCTGGTAAAAGTTACTTGAATGAAGGAACACCAGGTAGATCTCCTGATGCCACAATTTCATTGCCAAGGAGCAGGTGACACTGCCTGTATCACTGCATCAGATTCTCTGTGAAGATTCAGCAAGCATCACACAGAAGCACGTGGACAGTGTTGTTGGAGTCACAGAGAATGGGTTCCCAGCCTTCAATGAGTTGTTCATCGTCATAGTTGGGGAAAGACGACATGCACTAGACTATTCATCATGAGCTGGAGGACTCCAGGAAAAAGGAAGATTAGAGCACAGTATCTCCTTTCTCTGACGTGTGGCTTACTTGACAGGTCTGGACTGAATCATAAGCTCATTACAGACAGGAAGAAGAGGTTTGGGCTTTTTTTGTTTCGTTTTATTTTTTAACTTCATATTTATCCCGCTCCAAGAAGTTACTGACAAGAGAAGTAAGAACAAAGAAGGGAATTAAATATACATCCTTCTCTGTACTTCCCTTTTTGATCTCTAAAGCAAATATATGGAAAACCCTCAACCCTGATATATCAAAGATGTTTACTGCCATACAGTAGAATTGCCTTAAAGATAACAAATTCATCTAATATACGTAAATTAGGATTTTGTTTAACATTTTCAACTTATATTACCTTATACCCCAAGTGTTTATCTACTATTTAAATTTCTCCAAATAATCTAGTACTTTTGCATCCATTTACTTACATAAACTACCTTTCCTCTCTTCCATTACAGCAAAAAATAAAAAATCACCTTTCTATATAAAACACCAAGATAATCTGGCTCAAATTCTCATACTCATTTCTAATTATTTCTTCACCCAACAATGCCAATTAAATCTTTCTTCACTATGCATTTCACATATATCCTACCTTCTCCCTTTATTCATACTTCATTCCAGGACTGTTGCAATGCCTTTCATCTCTGTCAATTTGTCTTGCTCACGCATTCCTAAATCACAGCTTTCACATAATCCCTCTTCAACTCATTCCCATCAGCTCTCATCAACAATGAATCATATACTGTCTATAAGATAAACTCAAAATTTCTTGCTCTGGTATTCATATCTCCGGCCACAAACTATCTTTTCAGCTTCACCTTTATCTCCCCAAAACAATCACAACATGGTAATGGCCAACTTAGACAAGCACTGCTCATTCCTCTTTCTTCATTGTTCACACCATCCACCTTCCTCTTAATCATGCTCTAACCATCAAGAAATCACCTTCAAGTTCTACCCCTATTCAATGCCATCCCTTAAAAATCCAGGCTGAAATGATTATTCCTCTATATTTCTTTTTTTTTTTTTAGTTGGAGTCTCACTCTGTCACCCAGGCTGGAGTGCAGTGGCACGCTCATGGCCACCACAGCCTCGACCTGCAGGGCTCAGGTGATCCTTTCACCTCAGCCTTCCAAGTAGCTGGAACTGCAGGCACACACCACCACGCTTTGCGAGATGAGGGCTCGCAAGTTGCCCTGACTGGTCTTAAACCCATGGGCTCATGCAATCCTCTCAGCTCGGCCTCCCAAAGTGCTGGGATTATGGGAGTGAGCCACTGCACCTGGCTGATTCCTCTATATTTTTATTTTATTTGAATCCGATGCCATTCATAGAATTAAGTATCAACCTCTTCTGAGTCACATGTTTAGTGCTATATATGCCTGTCTTTGCTACTGGACCACTGTCTGGTTCAGGAGAGGACCAAGGTCTTACATACCTGTGTTTTCTCTTCTGTTAACAAAACAGTTTTAGGCTCAAAGGACATACTTATTAAATAAGGAATGATCTAATCCTTACATGAAGTACATGACCGAAACCAGTAACGTATTAAAATGTTTTCAGTCATGACTCTGATAATGGAAATTCAGGCTGAAGTACAAACTACCAAGAAAGAAAGTACCCATATTAAAATATAGTTGAACATGGAATCATTTAAGTGACAGGTAACTCCCTGCAATAAAGGAGTGGCATGGAGGAGGTGACAACCTTGAGCCACTACTTATTTTACACCCTCCCATGACCCTGGTCTAGTCTATCAAGGATTCTGAAGATTCGTATTCACTAGTTCCTAGTGAATATACACAAAAGTAAAAAACACTATTAATTATTCACACCTTCTCTCTCTTCTGCACAAGATCTGGGATAGTTGAGAGACATCTACACGTGAAAAGACTCAAACGAGAAGATAAAAAGCAGTTATGGAAGATAAAATAGAAAAAGAAAATAATTTAAGTACTTTCCTAAAACTACTGGAGTGTAAAACAGGAACACACCATTTGTCATGAAAACATCATTTACCATGAAAACACTTCCAAGAAGAGGACAAGATATCACAAGAGAATCACCCCTGCTTCAACACCTACCTAATGGGCACCTCTGGTCACCCCACTGCAGACGTATGGCCCATAGTGCTCATCCCGTCACTCACAGGATGAAGAAGTGTACTTTTGCGATATAACCCTTGAAACAACTTATCGGCACACTGAATGGGGACTTTTGACTCCAAATTCACCTTGCAGATTAACACGGAAACAATAGAATAAGGCCACTGGCTATACGCTGAGAATAAAAGAATACTCCCTCCTGAAGCCATAAAAAGTCACTAGGCTGGTTAATAGATACAGCTGTTAAAACTAAAGTTCTGATAAAGGTGAATGACTATAAGCTCTTAAACCAGGCCCAATAAATTTTCAATTGTCCTGCACTGTAGTTCATATAAGCTGGGAGGCAGAGTCAAGACTAATTATCTTTCTATCTTTCACATACAGAAAGGGTTAAAAAATTGAATTTAATACATTAACTGGACTACTGACAGTTCGATGACACAGACTACCCATATTTATATTTATTGGTCTTTGAACTAAATGATGATAATTTGATTATATTCACCCTTACCTTCTGATTTCCAGGAGCTGGCTTTTGGAAAACAATGACAAATCAGACCCAGCCTCCTAGCAGACAGTGAAATGTTAAACAAAGGACATACAGGAAAAGGTTGCTTTTTATTTTATAAAAACTACAGTCATTGATAGTACTGTGGGGCACTGGGCTGGAAAAATTTAAGGTAGAACCTGGGCGATCAGACAGGAGTCTACAGTGAAAAGCCAGGCAAAAACTTGATGAGAACTTAGAATAAAGAGTGGCAAAAAAAAAAAACAAACAAAAAAAACAACCCCAAAACAATAACAAAAAACCCTCCAATATCAGTACAGCTCCCACTTTTCACCATCCTGGGTTCCACAAAGCAACAACGCATGCCAGGTTTTACCTAATGGGGGTTCTCACAACATCACTCTTGCTAGGTCGGTCTTCTTAAGACAACAGAGCAGAAATAACCAGCTCCTGGACACAGAACACTGCGATTCCTCAATCAGTGGGTACACATGAGATCAAAGAATTGAGGATCTGGGAAAGACGCAGAGAAGCGAGACTGGCCACCGGAGGGTAAGTGTGAAAGGACCATTCACCACGTCAAGGAATCAGTCCGTCGTCTGCCAGAACCTTAAGAGGGCAGGGGTGCAGCGTGGATCCCATTTCTCTCCGGAATCTAGTAGATTAGAGTAGCTTTTGAGTAAATCAGCGGGAAGGGGCGGCAGATGCAAACCACCTAGATACGTGGTATTGACAAGCCAAAAAAAAAAAAAAAATGAATGAAAGCATGCACCTTCCCCTTACTCCCAGCAAACGTGGAAATTCGGAAACCACTGACGGCCCTGCCCTAGCAGCCAGTGAGCAATTAATAACAAACACCTCTGAAAACGGACCCGCCATCTCCAGGAGAAGAGCTACGTTTCCGCCCAGAGCTCGGTCCCCAAGCCGAGTACCGCGGCGCGCTGGCCCGGCCGGACACGACCCCCGGGGCGCGCGCGCGCGCGCGCGGTTCCCAACTTCCTCCCGCCGCCCGGACCTGGGGGCGGACCGGGAGGGCGACATTCCCTCCCGACGCCAAGGCGGGTGGGGCTGGCCCCGGGACCCCGCGGCGCGGCGAGAGGCGCCGCAAGGTCACCGCCCCTTGCACAACTGGAGCCCGGACCGTCCCGCCGGGCTCGTCTCGTGACTCGTCCGCACAGCCCTCTTGGCCCTCGGGGCCGGCTCGGCGGGGCCGGGGGCGGGGGCGGGGGCGGGGGCGGG
>NW_007259917.1:124523-135599 GCF_000164805.1 Carlito syrichta
CGCTTCGTGAAGGCAGTTGTTCCTGCACTTTGGGGACGTTTTGCATTTCGGCTCCTGTCCCTGCCTCCCACGGGCATCGGATGCCTTAAGCGGGGCCGGTTCTCTCCGTGAGTCGGACTTCAGGAGCCGCCTCGCTCCCCGGTCAAAGTCCAAGCACGAATGAGCCTGGTTCCGAATCCACGCCCGGTTGCCGCCCTTATTAACTCGCTTGGGCAGCCTTGTCCATACCCGGACCAGGAGCCGAGCCCCTGAGAAGCGGGTCCTCACGCCCGCCCTTCTCTCCCGCGTCCTAGCTGGGGGCATCTTGTTCCCGGGAACCTCGCTTGGGCCGTGTCCTCCCCCCCGCCGCATCCACGGTTGCTGGGCCTTCCTGGAGAAAGAGCGTCTCCGAGGAGGCAGACGCCTGTGTTCGCATCGTTTCAGCTGCCGCAGGACTCACGCGGTGCACCCCTTGTCTGTCCTAGCGGGTGACAGCTGCGTAAAAGCGTCTACCTGGCCAACCCCCGCCCCCGCACACCCGCTCCTTAATGGCTACCCAGCTTTTGTTTGTTTCTTTTAAGAATGAATGAAGCGATGACTTACGTGGACACTTTTGCTATGCAAGCGATCCTTTCCTCTGTGTATGTGTGTGAAGTGGGGTGGAGTGTAAGAAACTTAGCTCCTTGAGATCAAAGAGTTTTTGTGTCTGCTCCCCCCCCCCCCCTTTTTGTTTTGCATCTGTAGCATCTTAAAAAGTAAGTACGCAGTAAGTATTTATCCTTTTCACTTTTTGTACTCTTGGACTTTATCCTGACAGGACAGGGGTTTGTCTGGAACCAGAGCACACCAGTGGTGGGAAGAGCCTTGACATCTTTTTCTTTTTTTGTATTTTATTTTACTGTATTTTATTTTTTGGTCAGGGTTGTTGCCCCAGCTGGAGTGCAATGGCACAATCACAGCTCACCGCAGCTTCTGACCCCTGGGTTCAAGAGATCCTCCTGCCTAGCCTTCTGAGTAGCTGGGACTACAGGCGCACACTACCACAACCAGCTATTTTATTTTATGTAGCAAGTTCTCCCTGTAATTCCCAGGCGGGTCTCAAAATTCCTGGACTCAAGAGGTCCCCTTGCTTCTGCCTCCCAAAGTACTGGGATTACAGGAGTGAGGCACTGAGCCCAGCCTATTCTTAAATATAATAGCATAAGTTATCCAAAGCTGTGTGCCACCCCGCACTCCTTGTCCCCAATAATTTGAGATATCTGAATATGCAAGTTAAGGTGTTGAAATGAGAACTCACTTGTCTGTGTTGTATATCTTGCTCTTACCCATTGTGAAGCCGATAAAACTCAATTTCTAAGGTGCCGGCTCTCATAACTTCCCAACTGTGTTATTTTTGTAGCCTTAAAACTGTCTTTCACTGAAATAGTATAGTTGAGGGGGAGTGAAAATCATTTGTATCCACTGTTAAGTGATCAGACTGATGCCCAGGAACAGGTAACAAAATCTCACAGAGCAGGCGAACCTAAATAGCTATAGATAAAACAACCCTGGGACTAAAGCCTGGAGAATAATAGGACTCAGGTAAGCCACACCCTGAGTCCCCTGTTGTAAATGCTTTTGTAATGTTTTAAACATGTGCAGCTAACTTTCCCAATAAGAAGTTGTCATGTTGTCATGTTTTACTGCCTATGTAGGGTGACAGTAGCAGAATTGAGTGGCATGCTTTTTTTTTTTTTTTAAATCTCAGCCAAACAGTCGTGGCAACAGTCAAGAAAGTTTGTGCAACTTTTATTTAGGAGGGGATCCCTGCACAGCCCTGGAGGAGACCTTGAAGAGACAATGACACAAGAGGAGTTTGTGAGAAATCTCTCTGATAAACGCACCTCTCTTTTTCCCTCCTGGCTGTAGATGCCTCTACACATTCTGTATTCCTAATGTGCTATTTGGAAATTGGGAATTGGTCATTCTGTCTCTCTTCTGCACACTCAGTACAGAGCTGTGTGAAGTTCTTCTAATTTCCAGATTCTTTGGAGCCTCACAGATACTTTCCAATTCCTGGGTAAAAGGGTACCATAGTAAAGAGATGCCTGTTAAGGTCACCTTTATCCTGGATAAAGTTTTCTGTAAGGCCTCAATCATTCTGTCTCCAGGCTTCTCAGTCCTTCTACTCTGGGCTCTTACTGCCGTGCCACCAAGAAGGGGAATTGTGAAGTCCTCAAGCAAGAAGGGACTTTAGAAGACATCTGGTGCAACAATGAGTATTCAGAAAAGTAGAGAGACACAGCTTAGGTCACCCAGCACATTAGAGGTAGTGCTGAAATCAGGCCCAAAATTTCTGATTCACAATATTCTTTTATTCATCCAACAAGTATTACTGAGTTTTTTCTGTGTCAGTGGCTTTCTAACTTGGCTGCACATTGGAATCACTTGGATTCCACCCTCAGCGATTCTGATTTAATTGGGATGGGGAGAGATGTGAATATTGAATTTTTTTTTTTGCCTTGAAATATACTGTTTTATATACAACTCAGAAGTGAACAGTGACTTCATTCAGTTTCTTTATAGATCACAGTAGCATATAAAAGTCAAAATCTATAAACAAAGAGTTCTTAGGCTAAATGAGTTCTTCCTGAAAATTCTTAATGGTATGCTGGTCTGTCCTCAACCCGTAAAATTTTACACTGCACCATCCTATATTTAATATGTCACATTTCTACAGTAAAATAATGGAGACAGTACAAGCAGACTTAAACCCCTCCTCTTCTGGACTGAAGGTAAAACAATCCACCTTCAGTCTCTCTCTCTCTCTCTCTCTCTCTCTCTCTCTCTCTCTCTCTCTCACACACACACACACACACACACACACACACACACACACACAGATGAATACTTTCAATACGTTTTTCCAAACAAATGATAGTTTTACTAAAGATTTACAATAACTTCCATAGTTTTACAACCACATTCTATTACCTACATTAAAAAGGATTTGGCAAGGACCCAGTAATACAACAGTGAATAAATAAGCTTGAGGATATCTGCTACATTCTAACTCCTGGAGAAAATTATATTGAACATTTTTGTAAGGTGATTTAATAATTAACAATTTCTTATAGGGATGTGGATTTTTAAACCACAGGTGATTCCAATGAGCAGCCAATTTGAGAAGAGCATCTCTGTGCCAGAAACTGTTCTTGATGCCAGAGAGACTGCAGTCAACAAACCAGAAAAGATCATCACTGACAACATGTACATTGATAAGGTAATATTGGATAGAAATAAATCCGTTAAGGAAAAAAAGAAGCGTAGTATGATAGGGAATACCTGGAGTCAGAGTCTTCTAGAAGAAGGGCCCAGGATAGGGCTCTCCAGTACCATTTGAGGAGAGACCTAAATTCTGGGAAGGCACCATGGAAGACCTTAGGGAAAAGCATCCCCAGCAGAAGGACCATCTGAGGTGTTCTGGACCTCAGAGCTTCCCTGTGCTTCCTAGAACTTCTTTTTACCCCCTTAGACTTGCTTTCAGTCCACTCTCCTTGCTTGCTCCTATACAAGGCTGACCAGTAAGGTCTTCACCAACAGGGCCTGGGATCTGAGGTCCTGGGATGAGGGGATATCTGGGATATGAGTCCTGGGGTTTAGGGATCTGAGTTGTGAGGCCTAGAGAGTAGGATTCCAATAGTTATTTGGAAAACTATATCAAGAACTTTTAAAACACCCTCAGCTATACTTCCACATTTAGGGGTTATTACAAAGATCGTCATCACAATGTTGCTGATGAGGTAAAAATCTGTAAACCACAAAAAAAGCCCATAATAAGGGACTGTTTAAGTACCTTATAGTATGTGCATTTGCTGCAACATCATGTTGCCAGTGAAAATGTGCACCTCAACAGGCCCTAAAAGAAAGCAGTGAGAGAAGAGGCTATATAAATATTAATAATATCCGCCTGTCAAAAAAATCATTAAAGCATTTAAAAAAGAAAACTAGATAAATATTTGTTACCTATGACAAGTTCTTACAAATGAGAAAGACAAATTTAATAGAAAAGTGAGCACAGGATTCAAATAGAGAATTCCCAGAAGAATTTTTCACTAAACATATGAAAAAAAATTTTCAGACATTTAAAAAAGTTAAAGTATCTTGTTGCATGGGAGAGATAGCGTTTTTCAACAAATGCCAATCACTTCCTAGTCATTAAGTTTCTACAACAGTGCTGGAGGGCAATTTGGCAAAGTTAAGTTTTTGTTTTTGTTTTTTTACCAAATATCCATTAAGCGCCTACTGGGTGCCAGGCAATGAGATGTATTTTCAATGGGGGTTGGAGAGGGGCAACAAGGGGCATTTGAAGGTTTCAGAGACTGGGAGGATGTCTTAGTTTGTTTGGGTTACTATAACCAAATACCATTAAGTGAGTGACTTAGTTCTGGAGGTAGGGAAGTTTAAAGAAGTTTAAGTTTCACAGATCTGGTATCACGTGAGGGTTCATTTCTCATGGATATCCAGCTTCTCACTATAACCTCACAAGGCAGAAGGGTGAGGGACCTCTCTTCGGCCTCTTTTATTAAGAGCACTAATCTCATTCATGAGGGTAGAGCCCTAATACTTCCCAAAGGTACCGCCTCCTAATTCTGTCCTATTACTTTGGAGGTTAGCATTTCAACATGGATTTCGGAGTGACCCAAACATTTATACCACAGCAGAGGTATTACCAATATTTAACACCTAGGTGTTATAAATGTCAAACTTCCTATGTTGACTTTGGGTCACCAGAAGAATGTGGGCAGATAGATTGTACCAGGCTGGTTGCGGTGACTCACACCTATAATCCCAGCACTTTGGGAGGCCAAGGTGAGATGATTGTCTGAGTTCAGGGGTTCGAAACCAGCCTGGGCAACTTGGCGAGACCTCATCTTCACAATAAATCAAAAAATTAGCCGGGCGTGGTGTCACATGCCTGTAGTTCCAGCAACTTGGAAGGCTGAGGCAGAAGGATCGCCTAAGCCTAGTAGATCAAGGCTGCAGTGGCCCTGAGCATGCCACTGCACTCCAGCCTGGGCAACTGAGTGAGACTCCAACTCAAAAAGAAAAAAAAGAGATTGTGCCAGTTTGAGGCAAAGTGATCAGAACCATTCTGTGATCCCTCACTCACTACACCCTACCATCCATCAGGAGAACATAAGCAGGTGGCCACTGCGCCTTCCACCTGGGCCCTCAAATGAGAACTAGAGTGAAACAGAATGAGAGAGCAGAGCAAATCTGAGCTCCAAGCCCAGCTGAGCCCAAGACCCATGAGTGAGATATCAGTGTTTGTTGTAAGCATTGTGATTTTCAGGTTGTTTATTAAGCACCATTATCAAGCCCCTGCACGAGGAAGAACTGTCCCTCCAAATGCTGCAGCACACCTGACCTTCTGACTAAAAGGCGCTGGATGCGGAGAAGGAACAAAATGGAGCTGTGGGATGGACACGCCCAGTGAACAAACCATCACGTCACAAATGACACGAGTGCATGTGGAAATAAGTGCCTTTAGTGACAAGTTGAAAAGTGGGATGAAAAAGGAACAGGAGGAACGATTTTGAGTGGGAAGTCAGTGGCAGTTTCTCCAGGGACATCACATTTAAGACCCGAGGATGAGCCAGGGTTCCACCACACAGCCACAGCCTGAGGAAAGCACTTCAACCTGAGGGATGTCGCTGTGTAGGGAGGAGCTTGGGCACCCAAGGGGCTGGTGTGAGAGCTCAAGGTGTCACCTGGAGGGGCCTGACCCATGAAGAACCCTGGGGGTCACCTGAAGGGGACGGGATTCTACCTAAATACAATGAAAGTCATCAAAGGGCTTTGGGGGTCTGTTTAACCCCAAATTTGTTTAGTAAACTTATTAGTCATATCACTAGTATGATTCAGCCTTTGGTGCATAGAAGTGGAATCTGAGTTTTAAATTCCCCCTGTGGCAACATTTCTCACATAAAATTCCTACTACTGTTCATTTTATAGGGATGAAGTTAACAGCAAGCACTGAAGTACTACTGTTACACTGTTGAGAAATTGAAGAAAACAATTGACTCTGGAAATTGACTTCTAAATAGACTACATTTTTATAACATTATTTTTGAATTATAGGTCTATCAAGCTTCCATATGAAACTAAATAAAAGAAAATTAAAAGTTACTTTTGGAGGCCAAAAAATGGTTTTTTTTGGATTAATGTGAGAGACTTCTTAAGTAGTGACAGAAACGCACTATACTTTATCTTGAAATCAAATAAGATGAAAATAATTTACTTAGACTCACACATATATAGGAAAAAAATAAAATATGTTTTCCTTCTCTACTAACCATTGCTCAACACGTCTGACACCAAATGTGTGGAAGCTTTTCCTAACACACCAACCAAGCAATTCTGCAGCAGACGCAAACTGGGTGTCTTGTTTATTTAATTCAATTCTGACACTACCTGCCTGGAGATAGCCTTTGACTAACCAGCTGTAAATTCAGATTCCCATGGCTTCCTCCTTGGGTTTGATTAATTTGTTAGAGCTGCTCACAGAACTCAGGAAAACATGTTTACTGATTTATTATAAAAGATATTACAAAGAATACAGTTGAGCAACCAGATGGTAGAGATGCATAGGGCAAGGTATTTAGGAAGGGAAGTGGAGCGTCCATGCCCTCTCTGGGCACCCTATCCTCCAGAAATCCACACTGTGCTCAGCTATCTGGAAGCCCCCTGAACTCATTCTTTTGGGTTTTCATGGAGACTTCATTACATAAGCATGATTGATTAAATCCTTGGCCATTGGTAATCAACTCAATGTTCATCCTGTCTCTCCTCCCCAGAGGTGAGGGTGGGAGAAAGCTGAACAAAGTCCAACTGTCTAATCATGAAGTCTTTCTGGTGACTAGCACCCAAACTAAAGCTACCTAAGGTCTACCCTAGCCATCTCATTGGTATACAAAAGACATTCTTATCAATCCAAAGATTCCAAGGGTTTTAGAAGATGCATATCAGAAAATGGGAGAAGAAAACAAAATGTATATTTCATAATATCACCCTAGGAACTTTTGCATTTCTTGGCAATGACAAAAAAATCACTCCAGTGTTTCTCCATTATTTTATTGTACTTGTTACCAATGTAAGTACTCTACTCTACCTACAAGTATGATAACATGGATGTCATTAATTTAAAAGATTGGCAGTTAAATAATTTTAGGATAATTTTTAAAAATTATCCTAAAAATTATAATCCTAAGACGCTTCTATTTGAAAAATTGTAGCAACACTTAATAGCAATAAAAGTAAGATAAAAAGAAGTTAGAATTTCTTTAGTAGTGTCAAAAGACAAAGTTACAACTTTAGTTTAAATATCTCAGCTGTCTTTACTGTGATTCTAGAATCAGGCAACACTTTATTCCATAAAATGGAACAAGTGTTCCAACGCACTGATCAGAGGAGACTGGTTTTCCAGATAGAAAAGGGGCTGAAGAAAGCACAGAGAACAAAAAGTGGACCGGTCATTTCAAAGTTACTTTCCTTAAAAGGCAGGGACAGGGAGGCAGAGCAACAGAAAGATAATTGATTAGTTAACATCAGATTACTCTTTGTTGTAAAGGACAAAACAGAAGGGTCATCAGCATCATGCTGATTGAAGATGGAAACTGACCTGTTTGGGAAATCAGAGTGTCACTGCTCTCTTGATTTCCTGGAAGGCCAAATAACAACTCACTTTCAGTTTGGTGGGCATGGGTGATTTCATTTTAATTTTTAGTCTGGTTTGTTGGGGCCTAGTGCAGGAGTTTAGTCCAAAACAATGGCCTTCTATAATTTTTGTTTAACAATTTTCCCTTTTGGCCTGGCTGTTACTTAGGTGAAAGTGTGACAAAAACTAAGAGCATCAGCATTACTCTGAGTTACCATCATTCTGGGTTTCTAGTCCCAACATATTATTTGTGGGTTACAAAATTCTCGTGGTCATGCATTTCTTTTAGTTTTTGTCATTCCAGCCAAAGAAAGACTATTTGATGTTCAACAGATGGCAATATGCAAACATTTACAACTTTTTGAGAGAATACAGGGCACAAGGGAGACTACTATTATGACTACCAGGAGGATAATACCAAGAGTTTGAACTATGCTACTTAGCCAGGGTTGGCACAAACCAAACCAACTGAAACTGAATGGATCAAAGAATGAGTCAGAGAAGGAATCTATGCTTGTGTGCTTTTTGTCACCGAGTCTCTACAGTACATGATATATTTATCTTAGGTGCAACAAGAAGCATCAGCAATTGCATAGATTCTTTCCTGTTCAGTGAGTAGATAGCAATTCTGTCATCTAGCATTCCAGTAACAGGTTAAATTGAACAGAGGTTGCTAACTCTGTAAAAGAAATGACTAGCACAATTTGAACAAACAGTTGTGTTAGGGATGTTGCAAAAGTTACCCACTAGGTGGACTGGAGATCTCTTAGGTCCTGTAAAGACTTGTGTTTGACATTACAGATCCAACATTCCATCAAGATATCCACAAAAACTACTGATTAAGAGATTCTAACTACAGCATTATTCTAACAAGTGAAATAGATAGACATAAGCAAGAAAAAATTAAGAAGGATAAGAGACTTAAGACAGGGATTCTTATTCTGATGATCTTGGGGAAAGCTGTCCACAGCATGAAGTTGGCAGCTTTTCATCCTGGTTGACAGTTGGCATGTCTCTGGTTGTAGCATTGGGCATTCTGGTGAACTCTTCATGTGGACCACACATCTGACATGAGACTCAACCCTTGGAATGTATATCGAGTTATCCAGCTTAGCAGTTTTTGTTCTAAGTTGAAGAGTTGTAACCAGATATGGAAGGAAACAAGAAGAATTCAGAATACAAGCCAGACTATAGGTAGATAATAAAAACTCAAACATAAGTGAACAGGGGTACAATTTAATAACAGGTGGACTATCATTTTTGTTTTTGTTTTTCTAACACATCATTTTTCTCTCTATTGTCACCCCAATTTCCACCAAAGATAATCACAGCAACACCAATTGGTTTATAAAATAAGTTTAGTCTCAAACTTTGTCTGACTATTTACATAGGTGCAGCAAGAATAACCACATAAACTCTTCAAATTTACTTTGCTGGAAATTTTGACAAGAAATCTCGATTGGATATTTAAAAACCTCTCGACACTGGGAAGTCAACCAAAGCAGACCTCAGACTTTGCCCTTAAAGCAAGACATTCTATGAATATTTTCAAATATAAAATTCCAGTCAAATTACTTGGTAATATAACTAGTGTTTCCAATTGTATCCTGTTAAAGAGTGCAGATTCTTGTTGAACTTATGCAAACGTCCATAAAATCGTAAACAAAAGTAAGAATACTCATGAATTGCTTCCTCAGTTTTGTAGGGATCAGGTAGGGAGGAAAAGTAAATGTTTTCTTTCTTTCTTTTTTTTTTTTTATAGAAGTATGCATTAGCAAATTGCAATAAGCTATACATAGCTTAAAAGAAAAAAGTTATTTGATCTTGAAAACAAAACATTAAAAGAACCAGCAATGTTTTAATTTTAAAAAGCCAGCCGGGCTCTGTGGCTCAGCCTGTAATCCCGTGCTTTGGAAGGCTGAGGTGAGTGGATTGCCTGAGCCCATGGGTTTGAGACCCGCCCGGGCAACTTGGCGAGACCTCATCTCTACGATAAATAAAAAAAAATCAGCCGGGCATGGTAGCGCGTGCCTGTAATTCCGGCTACTCGGAAGGCTGAGGTGGAAGCATCGCCGGAGCCCAGCAGGTCGAGGCTGCGCTGGCCGGGAGTGGCCACTGTTCCAGTCTGGGCGACAGAGTGAGACTCCAACTCAAAAAATAAAATAAAATAAAATAAAATAAAATAATAAAAAAATAAAATAAAATAATTTTAAAAAGTCATATAAACTCATAATTTTTTCTTATCAGTTCATTCAGTCTCGTGTTATTAATTCTTGATCTTGGTTAGCAGCTTCCCAAACCCATTTAGTTCATTAGAGTTTTATAAATTCTTACCAAACCCAATGATATCTCAAAAAAAAAGTATCAGAATTATCAGAATTGTTTCCATTCTTTTCATTAACCTCCTTGAAGACATACCAATATAATTCAAAGAAGGTTGAACATTATTTCTTATTTGACATTGTTTCTTATGTCATTTATGAAATTAAATTATATCATAGGCTCAAACCTAATTGGTTAATATCTCTCTCTCTCTCTCTCTCTCTCTCTGTCTCTCTCTTTTCTAAACTTCTAGGGGCTTTTCTGGAATGTTCAAGTTAGTTTGAGGTCAAAAAGACTTAACTTTAGAATTTGATTTTGGGAAGTTTGGGAACTGTCGCTTTTATAAACTTTATAAAATTAATCATGGAAGAAGACAGGGGAGAAATGAAAATAAACCAAGTTTGCAGCACATTCAGTATTTATCATTAGATCAGCTTGCTCTCTGCCTATTTCCTCATAGTTGGATGGTGCCTAATGTCCTAGAATCACACACACCCTAGATTACAGTTCCCTTGAACTGCTCTATCAGTAACAACCTGTACATTAGGAAGTGTTACATTTTCTCTTTGAGATATTCCTTCAGGTTCTGCAAGCCTGATGAAACTACTGACTCAGCTGATCTGAAGGACTCCACTGATCACCAGCTGATCTGAAGGACCCCACTGACACCAGTTGGTTTGAAAATCTTACACAAAGCTGAACCACCAAAGAATGCAGTTTCCACCTCCTGATTGTTTTATCCCCTTCCTCCAACCAATCATTGACCCCAATTTTCCAGCCCCTCACCTACCACTATCCCCTTAAAAAAAAAAACTAGCCCAGAACTACTTGGTAAGATGAATTTGAGGGTCTCCTCCCATCTCCTCAACCAGCACCCTGAGATCATTAAACACTTTCACTGCTGAAAACACTACTGTCTCAGTATCATTAGCTTGTTACTGTACAGTGAGAATACAAACCTGTTGGTCTTATAACATTTTGTCAAAAATAATTGTTCAAAATACTTGCTCAAAAATAGGTCCATAGGTCATTGTGAAATAATAGTCATTTCTTTTTTTTTTTTTTTTTTTTTTTTT
>NW_007259917.1:135619-162273 GCF_000164805.1 Carlito syrichta
TTGAGTTGGCGTCTCGCTCTGTCACCCAGACTGGAGTGCAGTGGCCGCTCCTGGCCACCACAGCCTCAACCTGCTGGGCTCCGGCGATCCTTCCACCTCATCCTTCTAAGTAGCTAGAACTACAGGCACGCGCTACCGTGCCCGGCTAAGTTTTGATTTATTGTAGAGATGAGGTCTTGCCAAGTTGCCCAGACGGGTCTCAAACCCGCAGGCTCAGGCAATCCACTCACCTCGGCCTCCCAAAGCGCTGGGATTACAGGCTGAGCCACCCAGCCCGGCCTCTTTTTTTTTTTTTTTAATTTTAAAGATGTGGGGTACAATTTGAGGTTAGGTATACAATAGTTATTTCTCTAACCAGAGCTTTAATTAATAGATTTTAAAAGAAGTTGCACATTTGAAGCAAAAGAAACCATCAAGAGAATGGAGAGACAGACCACAGAATGGGAAAAAATATTTGCCAACTGTATATCTGACAAAGGCCTAACACCCAGGATCTACAAGGAACTCAAACATGCTGAAAGGAAAAAAAACAAAAAGTGAACAAAAAGAAATGAATAGACACTTTTCAAAAAAAAAGTTGCATATTTGTAGGAAAAATAACTCTTAACTCTTTAATTCAGTTTTTTAAGTAATCAAAGGCCTAATAAAGACAACATAAAGCACAGACAATTAATAAAACACAAATCCCCCTTTGTCATATTTACCGGTTCCCTCCTGCCTTGTTTCTAATTAATTCCTAAGTCCATATTTTAGAACAACCTTTAAATTACCTTCAGATTAGACAACATTACTTTTTTCCTAAAGAAAAATCCCACATATTCGCATATCTGCCTTATAACTTTCTCAACCAAAACACATCTCACTTTCCTTGTACTTAGCATATAAAATGCTTCTCCTTATTTCTAGTAGTTTTAATTACATATAATAATTAAAATTTTTGGTCCTTAGTAATTGTGAACCAGCTTTCTGTAGACTAGTGCCATCTCATACTTTCTAAAATTTTTTATCCTTTCTTTTCTTTCCTTTTTTTTTTTTAGAGATGATATCTATCTAGCTATGTTACCCTAGCTGGAGATTAAGTTACTAAAAAAAGATTCTGAAACTATGAAAAGTTTATCCATTTTTATAACAATTATGCTTGAATTGTTCATTAAACAAGGCTAATCATCATCTGAACTTATTTCCCTGTTAACCATTTTTACAGCATGTGAATGTTAGGCAGTTACCACCTAAACAAGAATGCTCAAGTTAAATATAGAGGGATTTTGCTGATCAGAACACATAGCTGTTTTTTATTAAACCAACAATATTAAACTGCTCTTATTTACCAAAAATTTACCCAAATCATATGAGTTAAAAGGCGTTAAAATATTTGATTTAAGCACTTTCTTCTTCTTCAAGCTCAATTAGTTAGAGCATTTTTATATATTTTGGTAAAGAAATATCACATATACATAATACATAGAGATGTACAGACACACATACAGAAGTAGATCTTATAGCTTTTATAAAATTCTTCATTTGTAAGTTTTCAAATAGTTTCTCTTTCCATTTAGGTTATCAATCTCCGGATTGCCCATTCCATTGCCCTAAACAATTGTTAGCTAGGCAACCCTAAATTTGCACTTCCAAAGGTATGACATTCAGTGAAACAAGGTAGAAAATTTCCAGAACTTAGATCTAAACACCATTATTTACTGAGTTATTTGCTGAGACAAGATAGTCAGAGAAAGTAAATTAAACAAAGGCAAAATTTGTCATGTAGACTTTAAGACAGTTTCTTCCCCCATTGTAAAAGTTTCTAATGTTCTAAGTATAGAGAGAGACACTCCTACAA
The DNA here is from genome assembly GCF_000164805.1 of Carlito syrichta. Taxonomy (NCBI): domain Eukaryota; kingdom Metazoa; phylum Chordata; class Mammalia; order Primates; family Tarsiidae; genus Carlito; species Carlito syrichta. The sequence goes on from NW_007259917.1 coordinate 137,457, forward strand.
ATGGAGATTTCCTCTATAGGTATAAATTTATTTTTGCAAAGAGTTTCCAAATAGCCAGCTAGATGTCAGAAAGTTGTATTTTGGAATCCAGTGTAGGTCAATAGGCAGTCATGTAAACTTAGCTTGTTTCTTTTTTTCTTTTTTTCTTTTTTTGAGCCAAAGTCTCACTCTAATGCCCAGGCTGGAGTGTCGAGGGATGGCATGATCACGGTTCACTGCTGCCTTGACTTCCTAGGTTCAGGTGATACTTCCACCTCAGCCTCCTGAGTAGCTGGGACTGTGGACTCGTGTCACCATGCCCTGCTAATTTTTTGTAGGGACAAGGTCTTGCTGTGTTGCCTAGACTGGTCTCTAACTCCTGAGCTCAAGCAATCCTCCCACCTCAGCCTCCCAAAATGCTTGGATTACAGGTGTGAGCCACTATGACTAGCCTAGCTTTTTTCTTAATTAGATCATTGACTTCAGGGTGGAGCCTTTAATGAATAAGGCTAAGCAAAAAGGTTGGAAGATTTAATTTTCTTGTCAATTAGTCACTAAAGCTTTTTATTTAATCTTTTATAAAGATTTTAAAGGAGGCAATTAAAAAAATCTGAAATCTTTTAGAAGCTTCTGCACACCAGTAGGCATTCTGGATAGGCCTAATTTGGGAGCTCTTTTATGATCCAGAGCTACTCCTAAAAAACAGCAAAAAAAAAAAAAAGACAGACTTAGCTAATGTCTCAAGATTTGGCACCAGTTGGTTTAGCTTTGAATAGGATACAATACACATTTCTGCCTGGCCATATTCTTGGGAATTCCAGTCTTTTTTTTTTTTTTTAATGTATACACAAAGATTAAATAAAAAATTGACACATTTCCAATCAAATTAATTGATATTGAAACCACCATAAAAATCAATTGTTCTGGAATAGAAAAAAATAAAACAGTATTAAATAACTTTACCAGAAACTTTGACTAGTTAATCAAGTAAAAAAAAATATTGGCTACCTTCCAGTCTTTTTATATGGCAGGCCCAACAACCCATGTACCTCCAACAAATGGAAAATCAAGCCAAGTACTCAGGACAAAAAAATCAGACAAACAGGAAAGCAATAATTGTCTATGAAAGGATCAATTATAAAGTGCAGTATTGTTCATCTGGAACATTCTACAGTCATCCCAAAGACCACCGGGATAGCTAAATAGTAGAAAAGATAATTTCGTTGGCAACATCGATTTGCAAGCAGGAAAGAGTCTCCATCGTGCGCCAAAGATGCACTCTTTATGAAAAGTGGGAGAACAGATTGGGTTTTATCCTTCATGGGACCTGTATCATAAATATTCAGCAGGTTTCAGGGGGAATCTATATATAGCTATGAGGAGAGCTGAGCAGCGGGTAAACATATATATAACATACATCTCATGTTTACTTTAGGGTGAAGGTTTAGCATTAAAATGTTGTGGAATTTAGCTCTTTACTTCAAAAGGAGAACTATAGGACACAAAGACAATGTGCAGCCTCTGTAAGCTGGGTGAAACTAACTTGAGGTGTGCATTAGTTTATCAGAAAAGAAAGTTTGTAAGGCTGGTCCTCTGTCCAATCAGAGTTGTAGTAGTCTGGATTGTAAATTGACCTCATAGTTCATATTGTTAGAGAGTTTAGCAAGGGTGTAGTTTTTCTTGTAGCCATAGGCATTTAGAAATTTGCCATGACAGCTGGGCCCTAAACCTTTGACTCATAGGTAACTTTGTTTCTTTCACATCTGGGTCCACCTTAGTTGATAAAGAAGCATCTATTTTGGTATCTCAGAGTACACTATATAATGGCCATTATAACTATGAATTATTTTTAATAATCTTTTGCCACTTTAAAAAAGTAAAAGTGTGTAGCTTCTGGGCTATAAAAATTTGCATACACTGAAAAGGTAGATATAGCAGAAGGCAGAGTATTCAGACCTATAGAAATTAGGATCCTATTTTTACCTTGGATCTTCAGTCTGTCAAAGCTTTGGATTTGAGCTCTCAGCATGCAAGAAGAGAAGAAATAAATAGGCCCTTTCGTAATAATTTACTGACATCACTTACCTTAAAAACTGTGGCATCTTTTGCCAGTGACTTGTCAGTTGCTGCAAATGAAAATGTCATGTGTCCTGTAACAACACAAACCAACCCTGGGTATCTCGTGGACAAATGCTCTTTCGCAGCACAAACTAACCCATGGTACCCACAAAAGCCAAAGAGATAAGGGGACTCATGTAATAGAAAACGAAGCTCAGACCTGAGAGGGTCTCAAGACCCAGGCCTCCTTGAAAAAGACAGAGAACCCTCAATTCCCCATTTACTATCCCAAAAAAGGGGATAGCAGGGCCTTTTCTGTGTTCCTCAAGGGGTCTCAGGTAATCAGAAGTCTCCTTCAGGTCTCTTCATGATCACCAAATCTGTCAAAATACAAAATTACAGGTTTAGTTTAAATATCTCAGTTGTCTTTATTGAGACTCTAAAATCAGGCAAGACTTCATTCCATAAAATAGAATAAGTGTTCCAATGAGCTGAGCAGAGGCAGTGGGCTTTATAGACAGAAAAATAACTGAAGAAAGCACACAGAAAAAAGAACAAAAAGTGGATCGGTCATGTCAAGGTTACTTTCTTTGTAAGGCAGGGACGGGAAAACAGAGCAATAGAAAGATAACTGATTGGTTTACTTCGGGTTATTGTTGTAAGATTAAAACAGAGGAAACTTTGTAATCATGCCGACTGAAGATGGAAGCTGGCCTGTTTGGAAACCAGCCTGTTGCCTCTTTCTCCTGACAACAAGAAAATTTCAGTTTGGTAAGTGTGGGTGATCACTTTGATTTTTAGTCTGGTCTGTTGGAGTCTAGTGCAGGAGTTTAGTCAAAATTAGGGCCTCTTATAAACATGTTTTGCAGTACAGAGGGAAAAAGTCTTGCTGTGGTTTTGGATCTTCAAAAGTGTTCTTGTAAACGTTGCAAATCAATATGAGTGTTGCTTTAAAAAAAAAAACTCTATTTTTTATTTACAAGGTAGGATCTACTTAGAAGGTGGCTCAATTCTGTTACCAGGTTGCATGGACAGAAGACAGAATTCAGTGCTGGGAGCAGGCACATTTCTTGTTGTCAGTGGCTAGCAAAGATCCTTTGGGCAAAGAACTAGAGGAAGGACCGAGGTCTTCTACTGAAGAACTGCACAAATGGACAAGATGCCCATGAGAGTGTTTAGGGCAAGGTTTGTTTGAAAGAAACAAAATACTGTGCCCTAAATGTTCATCAAAAAAGAATGGGTATGTCATTTGTTCATCAGAAAAGAATGGGTGTGTCATATCTTCTCCCAGTGGACTAACATAGGGGTGATAAACTAGAGTTTTATATTTGAATATGGATAAATATGGAAAACATAAATAAAAAGTTGAACTTTTAAAATAATCAACATTCATAACGATTTGCTAAGTTTACAAATATTCAATATCATATACACTGCTTATGTATACATAAATGGGCAGCGAAAGTATAAACACATGCATGGGAGTTGCGATCATGACTGTGGTTTTCTCTAGGAAGAAGGAGAAGGAACAGGAAGGGAATAGGAAGGAGGAACTGAAAACATTACTATATGTGATATTTTATTTCTTGGAGAAAGAAGATCTAAGGAAAATATGACTTTAGGTCAATATTTGATAAAAGTGGAATGAATACATGAGTATTAATATTATTAATTTCTGCATACTTTAAATTATTTTATGAGTGTATATTAAGAATAAAATAAAGAAAAATAACTATGAAAATGAGTTAGAGTCAAGAAAGAGGGGACAGAGAGTGTAGACTCTTTGAAGTAACCTGACTATGAATAAAAGGAAAGAACTAAGAAAATAATTAGGAGTAGTATGACTGGTGGAAAGTTTGTTTCTTTGACTTTTTTCCTCTAAGATGGTCAAGACTTAAGTGTTTTTTTTTAAACTAAATTGCAGGGAAGAAATCAGTTGAGTTTTTTTTTAAGTTGAAAACACAGACTTGGACCTTAGAGCTTCAGCTTTTACAAACCTCCCTCAAAAAAAGTGTATGTTTTTCTCTCCATTAGATTGTTAGTTCCTCAAGGAAGGTCAAGGGTTCTGTGTATTTCGTTTGTCTGCATGTCTAGAGTCTACCCCCAAATAAGTGTATCATATCATCATAGGTGGCTTGGTGGATGGATCACAGGTGGCTTGGTGGATGGATGAATGGATGGATGGGTAGGCGAATGGATAAATGGGGAAAATGGATGGATATATGGATGGATGGGTATATGGATGAATGGATGGTGGATGAATGATAGATGAAGGAGTGAATGGATGAACAGGTATAGGCCAAGTGTGATCAGCATAATGTGTGCACCAGAGTGGCCACCGGGTGGCCTATGTGACAGTTAATGATTATCCTTTCAGAAAAAGGAGTTCAGATGGTTAGCTACAAGATTATGGACATAGTTATAACTTTTCTCTTAAGTAAGCTTATGTAAGTAGAATAATCCAATACTTAAGTAGAAATGTGGAGCTATCTTGTTATTTATTGATTTCTTATTTCCAATATCAGTAAATCAACTTGGTCTTTCCTGGAGAAGGAGCTTTTGGTGAAAAAAAAGGGAGTTTCATTGATTTGTGGTTTAAAAAGAGACTGAACACATGTGCCCATCTTCTCTCTGTCCTGAAACCCCTCTAAGTGATAGCAAAAGTATGACTTCATGAGGACAAAGAGAATGGAAGAGGAAACAGAAATGCTGTTATAACCAGCTTCTTAAACAGGTCATACTTGATAAGATACAAGCAGGAAACTATCTGGTTTTCCTTTCATCCGTCTTCTTTAAATTTGCTTTGTTAGATTTCCTTTTCCCCATGCCTGTTGATGAAGATATCTTGTGCAGGTTCTAAGACTCTTCTGGGCACCTTTGGAAATTGGAATAGACTTGTTTTCAGATATTGAAAAGTTTCTCTAATCTAACAGCTATCTTTCATCCCAATCCACACCTTCTCCCTCTTTCTAGCTTGGGTCTGATCCTGAATTCTGTCAAATTGAAGTAAGGGTCATAGTCTAATCTTTTCTTTGCCACCCCTCTTCTTCCTCTATTCACTAACTGATGCTTCTATGTCACCTTCAGGAACATGTCCAAGGGAGCAAGGATTAGAAGAGAATAATCCTATTTGATGGGGCTATTGTACCTTTGGGTGGTAAGTGTCCCAAAGCAAACCCTTTCTGCTGGAGTTGCTTTTGCATAGCTCTTTGCCTACTCTCCTGTGGGACTTTTGACCCTGGACCTTTCCCCCCACACTTCATTGGGTGAAACCCCATGCAGATGGCCTCTCATGTTGTTCCCCTAAATCTCCTTCCAGCTACTGATGCAAGCTCATTCTGTTGAGCCAGAAGTCTTGAATGGCAACTCAAGCTCACTATTGCTGGTTTCTCTCTTGGTTCTTGGAATAACTCACGAATTTCTGTCCAATTTGATGCTGGAAGTTTACACCATTCTTGCTGCAGTTTCTTCTTTGTTTCACACAGGCATACCTAGACAGCCTTAGAAGGCACTTTCCTTCTCTCCCCGCCCGACCCTGATCCTGTAACTCCAGAGCACATAAGTCTAGATCTTTCAAGAACACCCTTTCCCCATTCTCTGCCCAGGCAGCAGCACAGAACAGTTCTACAGGTTTCTTCAGTTCAGCAGCTGCCAGCTGGGGGTTAAGAGGACAGTCTCCACTCCTGGCACATAATCTTAGTATCTTGAGTATGTACCATGAAGCCTTCTCTTGCTTGGCCCTTGGGATAAAGAGAAACATCTACTTTATATGTTTACATTCATATATATATATCTATATATATCTTTTAAAAAAAATCTTAACTCACTCTGAAGAGTCTCTAGTATTTTTATTGATTTTTCTTTATGCATGGGCTAAAGGTGGGAGGTGGACTAAGGGCACAGGACTTGTTTTCCTGTGACTGCATGGCATGCCAGTCCTGTAAGAATGTCTAGCATCTCCTTTCGAAAATGGAGGTACATTAAATTCTAGGCTTTAAGCCTCAGCCCAAACTCCAAATTTATGAAAAACCTCTCTTGCTTATAATTATTAATAATTAGAGAATAAATAAAAGACCGTTGAAATGAAAAAAAAGTAGCTGAAATTTAAAAATTCAGTAGAAAAGTTGAAAGTAGAATCAAGGAAATGTCCAGGAGGTCAGACATTCTACTAGAAGACAGTAGGGGAGGAGATTTTCAAAGAAATAATAAAGCAATGCCATGATTGAAAAAACCCTTCAAATGCCATGCATACGAAATGGGAAAATGGTCTACACAAAGGCACATCATTATGACATTTCACAACACTGGAGATAAAAATAAGATATTAAGATTTTTACAGAGATAATGACCGGGTCACATAACAAATGAATGAGAATCAGAATGACTTGATTTCTCAAGAGTAACACTGGAAGCTGGAACACAATGGAATAATGCATTGAAAATTCTAAAGAAAACACTGTTAACCTTGAATTTATACTCTAGGGGGATTTTAATACCCAGGAAGAGTGAATAAAAATATATTTAAATATGAAAAATGTAGTTGCTAGTTGTCTAAGCAATGGCAATTTTTCCTTGCTTTTTCTCCTAGAAGATCTTGGTGGACTCAAAATGTGTTCCATTAAATTCTTCATATTCCATGCTTCCATGTAGAGTAGGAGTAGACATGTGACCCACTTCTGAAAAATTAAATGTTTGTGTATGATTTCTAGAAAAAATTCTTTAAACAGAGTAAGATTTAGCATGCACATCATTTGCCTTTTTCCATTCTTGTCTTCCTGCCTGGAAAAGTGATGGGACGCTCGAGCTGGAGCAGCATCTTTTTTCCGTTTCTTTATAAGTTCTTGTTTACCTGTATGCATCCTGAATCTCATGACTTTCCATTTTATAGGTCTGTTAACTAACCTTGAAACCTTTCCCTGCCTGAAGACAGTAAATTCCCTCTTTGATCAATATTACTGACTTAATGTGTCTTATTGGTGTCTGCATCCCCAGTACCCAGGGGAGTAGGTTCTCAATTACAGATTTCTTGAATGAATACTTGAACCAAAGAGTGAACAAATACCATCCTCATGGATCACCTTCCTAGACACCTCCACCTTCTTTCAAGTCTTTAGCACTTGATTCAGAATGTCTTTTCCTCACCACTGTTTGCTCACGACTCTCATGAGTTCAACATCCACAAGATCCTCTAACTCCTTGACCTCACTGTGTCTTGACTTCTCTTAGGGGGATATGATTCCCAAGTTCTACTCATTCTTGCATCTCGATTTTCTGCTCCCCCAACCTTTTGTTGCCTCTCATCGGGACAATCACAATACCCTCCAATAATTCCTCTGCCCTATGATACTGCAACCTGGTGTGTCACCTGAATGACACTGCTTTCTGGCTTAAAAACCCATTTATTAAAAATTGTTTGTGGACTTTGCATTTTACCTTCACAATCTCGTCCCAACGTACTTTCTCCCCTTCTCACCTCTCATAGCCAACCGAGACTTCCCTCATCTCCTGAGACCCACTGGGAACTTTCTCAGCTCTTTGCAATTGTTTGTATATTTCCTCTGCCTAGAATTTCATTGTATTCTCTACAGACTACAGTCCCTCATCTTGGCCAATTTAAGTTGTACCTATTGTCCGAGGACCGATTCTAATGTCACTTTCTCCCATGAAGCATTTCCCAACGATTGAAGCAGAATTAATTCCTGGAGTCTCTATGGCTGCAGAGACACTTTGCAATGATCTGTTATAGCATTTATTAGGACAGTTGATGCCATACATGGCTACCTGCCCATGTTCACTCACTAAGGATACATCTTTTATGTAACCCTCACAGACCTAGCACCCAGTGCCTGACATGTAGTACATGCTTAAAAATTGTTAAACTAAATTGACATTCAAGAAGTTATCTCCGACTGTGAGTTAAGTTTAATGTCTCGTAGAAATAGGAAAGGCAATGCATATCTACTCCCTTAGGAACACTGCTTCATAATTATTTTTAAAGTTTTCTATTTTATCAAAGAGCCTTAGAAACTACTCCTTTTCAAGGCTTCACCAAAGTATTATTTTCCTAATTAATTATTGTAGAGGGATAACTATTGCATAAATCAATTCCCAACTTAGTTTGATCGTGATCACTAATGAAATAGATTGGAGATCTGGAGCCCCAAAGAGAATGTTTTCAGATGAATAATATATTTTATTTGTCAGCAGTCCTCAGGCTCAATCTATGGTGAAATTAACTGAAAGTGGATTGCAAATAATTGTCAGCTCATTGTCAGTCTGCATTTCCAAGGCCCTGAATAGATAGAGTGACGAAAGGTAATTTCGTTTTTCTTCGTAATTGCTTCTGGATAATACCAGAGCCTTTGAAAGAGTGTGAGGCCGTGCATTTTGAAAATTGCAAAGGAAATGCAAAGCTTGGGTTGAATACCAAAAACTCTATATGTCAGATGTAGTAGAATTAACATTTCTAGAGCTCCTTGCAGTCTGTTCCACTAAAACAATCTATGATAAATAACATGATAGTGGACTTCAGATGTGAAAAACGTATTTTATGTATCAATGGTGATAGAGTGGGCATCTGAGTCCAATTTCTTTATGGAAATTTCCAAAAGAAGTTAAAAAAAGAAAAAGTTCTTGTACACAATATGAGTCAGTGGAAGTTTTTTAGCTACTTAAAATTACCAGAGAAGAAAATAATCAATATCCAATGAAGATGAATGAGCTTCCAAAGAATAAGTGAAGGAGGTGAGCAGATAATGGTGATGGAAGAAATAAAACTTTGTGAAACACAAAGATAAAAATAACAACCTCAGCTCTCTGTCATTTATTTACATTTACTCTAAAAACAAATTAAGATAAAGGAGGTTACTGCTTGTTGTAATGCCACACATCACTAACTAGTAGAAAGTACCTATGCACTGTGCTATCAGACTTCATGTCAACAATTCCCAAAGTATGTTTCGCTGGATAATACCTTGACTTGTTTAATACTGTTTACTCCACAAAAGGGCTCCAAATAAGTTTGGGAATGCTGCATATTATTTTGGCCTCTTAGGGAATCATAATACACGTTAACATAGGAACCTGTGAGAAATCCTGCGATAGGAAAACTGTGTAACTTTGTCTGAACAAATATTTCCCAAGTGTATTTTACTACAATCACCAATCAATGCATCACGGAATGCTGTCTGAGCCGTGGTCCACTGGAAGATAGTGCTGGCTGGTTCTGCAAAAGAGTCTTGGTCTATACATTTAGTGGTAGACCATTCCCAGAGTTATGTCTGGGAAAGCTGTGTCTGCAGGGTCTTAGATTTATGTCAGACACTGACTCAGTGGCACTGGTGTCTTGTGCAGAAGAGATAGGAAAAGTGAGAAGAAAAGTCATGGTCTATATTAAATGAGTGCATCCCCTAGATGCAAGTTGGAAAATCAAGTATTGCTACAGAGAGATGCTCAGTTGTGAACTCAGCTAGTAAAAAAGTACCTGAATTGAGTATCTTTTTGAAATAACCTCCAATGGGTCTCCTGCTTGAAAGCCCCTTCTGACTTCCCAGAGATGCCTGTGGTGTCCTCTTCATGGCCTGGAAGTGGTTGCCCTCACTGGCATCCACTGCCTTTCTCACATCACTGACTCTTGTTACTCCCTATGCCCAGCTCCCATCTTAGACCAGGTCCTCTTGCAAAGCACTGCAACTTTTCTTGTTATCACTTAGTACAATTGATTACCTACATGAGGGGGACCCCAGAAAAGATCAGAATTATTTTTCAAGGGCGGGCCCCTTATAGTACAGGCTTCCCCCACTAGGAAGCATTCTAGGACTTCATCAGCATCAGTGTACCAGCTAGCGTTGTTGTGAAAGACTATATTTGGTTTCAGTGAATTTTTTTGTCTTGGAGATTTTTTCAATGCGTTTGCCCACTTCGTGATGGGTCATTTACAAGCACAACTGCCCACACCAGGCTGAAAACTCAGCAATTTTTGACCAGAAATAGCATGACCCCCATGCCCCACCTTCCCTATTCACCTGATCTCACCCTGAGTGACTTTTTTGGGTCTGTTTGTTTCCGTGGATTAGAAAAGTCCTCAAAGGGAAATGTTTCGCCAGTGTTGGAGAGGTAAAACAAAAAGTGGCAGAAGCACGACAAGGCATCAAAATCAATGAGCTCAAAAAGTGTTTTGAGCAGTGGAAAAAGCATTTCAAGAATTGTATTACATCAACTGGAAAGTACCTTGAAGGTGACAGAAGTTTAAGCATGTAAGACTAAATATACAATTTTTTATAAATAAACTTCAGGGTCTTTTGGGGTCTCCCCCTCATATGTGGAAATAATTGTTAACATTCCATTGAAGTATAATCTGTATCTAGTAAAGTGCCTAATCACATGCAGATAAATCTGAGGAGCCAGCACACAGATCAAGCCATAGAACATTTCTAACATTCCAGAAGGCTGTCTACTTTTATCTCCCATAAGTGATTCTCTTTTCTAACTTTTATCACAAGCTAGTTTTCCTGTCCTTGAACTTCTTATAAATGCTAAACCTTGTGTCTGTGAGAGGGACCTAGATGGTTGTGTGTAGTGGTGTTTTATTTTTATGGCCCTCATATTGCCACCATTATTTATTGAGAATAATTGTGACACTTATCCCCTCTAGACTGTAAACTTCACGAAACTGCAGAGAATGTGCCTGTCTTGTAGACTGGGTCCTAGTACGGTGCCTGACGTAGAGAAGGAACCCAGAATATATTTTTTTAAATTGAGTATTTTTTTTTTTTTGCCATGGATGTTAGCATTAATCCTTTTTATAAGCTAATGCAAGTCTCTCATTTTAAGGGTAAAGAATCAAGAACTGAAACATAAAGAAGTGAAACAAGCGCTAAGTAAATCCTCCAGTCCAGTCCCATAAAGTCATGCAACTGCATGACAGGAAACACTAAAAATGGCCAGCAAGCCACCAGATGCTGGGAAGAGGAGAGGAAGGATTCTCCTCTAGGTTTTAGAGGAGCATGGCCTCCAAAGGTATGAGAGAATACATTCCTGCTCCATTAAGCCACCTAGTTAGTAGTACTCAAGCACCTAGTTTGAGGTGATCTCACCACCTTAACCTCACCAATTCAGGTGACCTGCCAAGGAAACCAGAGCGTTTCCTGGCAGACCTGTGTGTGTGCCTGGCCCAGACGAGGGGAGGCCAAGGAGGTCTGTGGGGACATGGAGCTATGGGACTGGCAGCCACCCTACACCACTAGGATGAGCTGGCCACCAGTGACAAGGTGTAGGAACTGCAGTGGCTCTTAGCACCCTACACTCATGTTTAAAACATAGTGGAGGCTGCCCCACGTTCTGCTTCCCAACTTCTTGTCACTCCAACCCAGAGTTACCCAGGGAAGGGGATTTTGAGAAACATGGTTCTCATTTAGCTAAGTTACCACTGTACAGACCAACACAGGGGCATTATTTCTGCAGAGACGCGCTTTCAACGTGTTTTCTGGAGAGTACACACCGACTCCTGGTGCCCTGGTGACAGATGGGAGACAGGGTGGGGTTCCAGCCATTAGTATGTGGATCATCACTAATCCTTCCTTTTGGGGCACAGAACCTCGTCCACTGCCTCGACTCTGGCCCTTTCAGTGTCTCCAGAGAACAATTCTCTGGTTATTTGTGAGAACTAGGGGGTCGGTGGCTCTATTGTAAAGGATAGGAGAGATCAGGAATGGGTTCACTTGCTCTAATAGAAGCTTTCAGACAATCTCCCTGTTTTTAGCCTTGAGTTTTTCTTCTGCCTTTCAAGCGACCTGTGCCTCAGCCCCGAGGTTGTCAGAATTCTACGTGGCAAATCGCTCCTTGCCATCAACCCAAACGTGCTCGTAGGTGTCTCTTCATTCTCCCATTTGCAAAGCCGGGTACTGATCCTCCATCTGTTTTCTCACTTCTTTTTTTTAAAAAAATTTTTTTTTAATTTTAAAGATGGAGGGTACAATTCAGGATTAGGTATACAAGTGGTCATCATACAGGTAAAGTTTGGTTCTCCCTTTGGTCCACACTTCACCTGGTTTGAGATCGGGTACCCTTATTGACGTGCCCCCCCCCCCCACCCCTACCTTGGCAGTTTCTCACTACTGCCAATCCCTTTCTTACAATATTATGGGAAATGTTCAGGGTCAGCTTATGAGTGAGAACATGTGGTACTCTGTTCTTTGTTTCTGTAGATCACTGAGTATGATAGGTTCTAAATCCATCCACATTGCTGCTGTTTTCCCTCTTCCAAAATTCTCTTTGACATTTTTCATTTGCTGCTGCCAGTTTTTGTCCATTGTGGATTTTTTCCTCTTATTTTCATTGACCGTGCAGGTTAAAGTGTTTTTAAAATTATTTTTCTTGCGTTTATTTTGGTTGTGTCTCAGGAGGAGGGAGTGATCAATATGTATACTCAGCCTACCATTTTAGACAAAAGACCTTGTTTTGTTTCATTTTTTTATCCTTAACCAAAAGCCCTCCCTGGCTTTGCTTTCTATGCCTAACAAAGTCCCGGTGCAAGCTTCCACTGACCTCTAGGGCGGTGGACTCTTTTCAACTTTCACCTTGCTTAAAATGTCTGCTTTACTTGCTCTTGCCCACAGCCCCTGTTTCCTACTCCTGCTTAGTGGACACTGTCTCTCATGCTGGGTCTCCTGAAACTCCCTGACTGTTCCCTCAGTCTTCTTCCCTCGCTCTGCTCCTGAAATGAAATTCCCAGGGGCTTTAGCCCTCTTTGCATTCGCACCATGGTTTCAATGACCATGTTTACAGGATGATTCCCAAATCTATATCTCCATTTAGGTGAGTCAGGACTCTTTGTTGCAAGTAACAGAAATCTGATTCAAACAAAAGGAGAGTCTAATCATCTAGATTATATGGCCGAAGAGTCAACCGAATTTGTACTCCCGGGGGGTTTGTTTCTCTCTGTCTCTCCCAGCTCTGCTTTTCTCCACATTGACCTCCTTCTCAGAGGATCCCTTTCCATCTGGTCACAAGGTGGATCTTCTCTGATTTCATGGTCCTCCTACCTCCGCATCCCAGATGAAGCGATTGTCTCTTTCCCAACAGCCATCCATATCAAGGTTCCTGCGGAGAACATGGCTTTGCCAAGCCTGCCATTGTTAGGTGCCCTTCTCTGGGCCCTGGTAGAGAGGGCGGGAGTCCACCTCTCCTGAATCATAGGAACTGAAAAGGATTGCTATGGAGTAGCAGAGGAGAAGTGGACCACCAAAGAAAGGGTAGCTTGAGGAAGAGGCAGAGAGGGAAAGGAGATATCGAATTCTTTTTGACTGTCTGATTGAAGAGGTCTAGAGTCAGGACACCAGGGCTGCCATCTTGGCTCTTCCTGTCCTTTGACTGTAAAATGAGAAGGTCGAACTTCTAAGACCTTCCATCCATCATTATCTTTCTTTAATCCTATGAATAATGGACATATAAAGAAGAAGCTTTTAAAGGTGCCTCTGGGCACATCTCAGGGGCAGATGAGCCCAGTGGTCAGGAGCATGAACTCTGGATTCAGATTTGCCATTCTGCAGGCGTCCATCATGTTAAGGTCTGCTTGGTGGGTGTATGGTCCGTGCGGTCTCACAGGGCCCCAGGCACAGAGAGCCCACACTTGGTTTAATGCTCTGCTGTCACTGTTTTGAGATTCTTGATAATTTTATCTTTGAACTTATGTTTTGAGAGTGAATTCTGACGGGACATTGGAGCAAGCACGTGAGTAGAGAAGATAAGCACAACAGGGGTGTCTGCTGATGCTCGTCACCCCATTCCCTTACAGAGTTTGTGACGCCTCATGAACACAGAATTCTGGCAGGCCTGCAACACTGTACCTGGTTGTTCAGTGAGACTCGAAGTGAATGCAAGATAAGCATGTTATGTCTGCCACCAACTTTCTGTTTGAACCAGAACTTGCTCTGAACACAGAAAGGAGGCAGTGCATTCTTAGAAACACAAATGATAGAGCATGTTACCATACCCTTTCTTATGGTACTTCTCTGTGTTAAGCCAACCACTTATCCTGAGAACGATGACAAAGACGGAAAGAGAATTGTAATTCCTTACTCATCAGCAAGTCAAAGGTGAATAGTGATGGCAGGATATGCACACCAAGCAGGGTAAAAACAGTTGAGTTAGTTCTGTGAGCATTTTTGTTATTCTAGTGAGAGCAAAATACACATACCTGAGCTACAAGATAATAAATTGTTCAATTTCAATTACTTTGTGTATGAATTAAATGCTGTTATATTTGTATTAAAAACTGACATTGTACAACATAAAAATGAATAGCAAAATTCATACTAATAACAAATTTAAAAATTTTCTTTACTCAGAATGACATTAACTAGCAAATAAAAAATCAGCAAAATTTTGTTGCAGCTCTATTCACAATAGCAAAAGCATGGAACCAACAATGTTGCCCATCGAAGCTGCACTGGATCAAGAAAATGTGATACATATACACAGTGGAATATTATGCAGCCACAAAGAAGGACAAATATATGGACTTTGCAGCAACTTGGATGGATTTGGAGTCGATCATACTCAGTGCTCTATCACAGAAATGAAGAACAGAGTACCATATGTTCTCACTCATAAGCGAAACTAGAGCAACTATAATACTATAAGAAAGCATTTGGCAGCAATGGGAAACTGTCAGGGGAGGGGGTGGGATTGGCAGTTGAGGGAAACTGCCAAGGGAGGGAGGGGCACACCTCATCAACAAGGATCTGTATAATCAATGTTTGTATACCAAACCCTGGATTGTACCCCACATCTTTATAATAATAAAAAAAAGTTTAAAAACAATCATAGCAAATTAAGAGAGAAAGACTGGGGAAGAAAGGAAAAAACTTTACATTTTAGTACCTTTAATGGCACTTTTTCCTGTCTTTGGAACAAAAGGTTCCACATTTTCATTTTGCACGGGGCAAAATTATTTAGCCTGCCCTGTATCAGCAGACTACTTTACCTGTTGGTGACACTGTTTCTATATTTTCAGAATGAGTACAATGGCAGTTGTCTCCGTTATTGGATTGTTGCAAGAACAAACACTACTTGGCACTCTGCAGTCACACCACAAATTTGAGCTTTTATTATAAAGATGCATTAGTATAGAGTACATCTTTAGGTGATTATACAACCTCAAATTTCTCTCAATCATGACTTTGTATAAACCAAATACGTTAGCTAATTCCCTCTCCTGTGTTTCCTGTGCTGGAACAGTTTGAATTTTTCACCATAGTTTCATTAACGGACTCACTTAATTTACTGCTTCAGTGATATCA
This sequence comes from Carlito syrichta, assembly GCF_000164805.1. NCBI lineage: Eukaryota > Metazoa > Chordata > Mammalia > Primates > Tarsiidae > Carlito > Carlito syrichta. The sequence goes on from NW_007259917.1 coordinate 152,795, forward strand.
TTGACACAAATCAGCAGAATATTTTATGTCATCAGTGGCAGGACAAATAAGGTCAAGAAAAGTCTTTCAGGAGGATAACACTGTGGATCAAACTTTTTCCATTCAAAATAAAAGCTGAGAGGTAAGGATGAAGCTATCGCTTATGTGAAAAAGCAGAAAGGGGTATGTTCTACTTTCCGACAACAGATGGCGATGTAGCTAAGCAAATAGAGGACATTGTTCCTCGTTAGACAAATTCTGTCATCAAGTGAGAGTAAGCAAAGCTACAAACAACATATGGAAAACAATGACTATTTTAATTAGGTGTTAATAACTGAATATTGAATCCTTGTCTTCCACCTAACTCACAATAATGTTTTGACAGCTAATTAATAAATGATTGTAAAGGAAATGATTAATTATTTACAGTAATAATTAGAATAGCTTACATGCTTGTAATCATAAAATGACTTTCCAAAGTAGATGGATGCAAGGCAGGTTTTTATTCTGTTTTTGAAAGAAATATTGTGGCGCCTCTTTTGGGATGATTTCTATTATCATTCCACATTGTCTGGGTTTACCAACCAGGCACCATCCTGCATTTTTTCCATCAAGTTTCATTCCAACCATGGAATAGACGGTCATGTATGTATATTTTTGAAAGGATTTTCTGTCATACTTATTTGAAATTATGTACATAAGAGTAAATGTGAACGTCTGCTCGTGTGGGGGAACTTTTTGGAAAGATATCAACCGTAGAACAAACCAAAACAAAACCCTGGACCAGAATAAAGTCTTCCCCTAGAGTCTCTGTCTCTAGTGTCTGATTCTCATATATAATAACAAAACTAAAAAGCAAGTGTATAATCTCAAACTTCTCCTCCTCTGCCTTCTCATTCCATATTTCAAATCTCTTTGAACTGCCTCATGTCTTCAGGATATAATGAAATCCCTTGCTCTGGAAGGAAGCCATGGCAGATATATTTCAAGACCTTTCCCTTCCCTTCTGCTGGTAGCAGAGCTAATGCAGTTTACTTATTAGATGAGTCACCATGGATACTGATACACTCAAGCCAAGTCTACCCTAGTGAGGGGAATTGGAGAATTGAGGCAATTATCCTCATAATTTAAATAAACAAAGTCCCCCTCGTTTTTGTTTCGGTTACCTGAATTTTTCAAGTGGATGTCTAATTTTAGGTTTGAATTATTAGAGGCGGTTCTTGCCTCAACCCTCTTATTAAATTAGCTAGCAGGGCTCTGGACTCCTTTGTGGTGAAGTACTTTACGAACGCGTACCCAAGGCAAATGTATTCTGGGCTTTCTATTTTATCATCCCAGGCGTTTCTGCTTGGCATTTGGGGAAACAATGTGAATAACTCAAGTCTAGGATGAGACATTTCTGGAAGGTAGACAACATTCAGATCTGGAAACGGTTGCTTGGAGAGACCAGGTATTTTCAATCAGACAAAGACATTCATAATACCGAGTCCTTTCTGACAATGCGGCCCCCAACACGTCCTGCACAGACCACATGTTTCTTCGCTGGAGACAGTCCAAGCCACAACCTGTCCAGGTACTTCCAACTGGGATTTTATGGCGGGTCCTGGTTACTTCTCCTGATCCCATCTTTCTTCTCAGACCATGTCCCAACCTTGCCAGTGTGAATTCCCCTCCCTTATTACCCCTAACTGAATGCTAATAAACATTCTAGGGAAATAGAGGAGGGTTTGCAAGTGTAAGGCATGGCTGTTATTTCCAAGTTATACGGAATCATATTGCTGTCATTTAATATTTATATTCCACATCTTAATTTTTTTTAGCATCTTTTGTCTTTAAGCCACCACTGTTTGGCTTCAAAGAGAACCCCGGTGATGGTAATTGCTATGGCATGAGCCCCAAATGACTGTGATCTGCCTTTCTTTTCATATTGTGCTTTTTTTTTTGAAGACTGACTCAACTTTCAGCTCCTGTGAGACGTCTTGCTCTATGTGACTCAGCACTGAAAGCTCCTCTGGCTACCTCATCTCTAATTTCTTACTACTCACCAGCAAGAGAGAGATCTATGTTGCATGTTCAGAGGTAGCGCATCTAGGTGACTGGACAGCATGCTCTGAGCAGAAGGGCTATATGATAGGAGTAGATGTTGGCAACTGCTGGACCTGGGTTTGTATCCCGTTCTTTCCCTTCAGTCATGTGAAATGTTTCTTACCTTTTTGGAACTTCAATTTTTCTTTCTGTAACACAGAGATAATAATACATATCTGGCAGGATAGTGATTAGAAATAACTTATGTGAAGTGCTTGCCAAGAGGTGAATGTTTAATAATGGATACCATTGTTAGAACTGCACTTCATGAAACAAGAGTGAAGATATTTTTATTCTGTTGGTCTGATGCTTCGTTTCCTTTTCTCCATCTTAGCAGGGCTCTACCCCTCAGCACTTATTTTCTAAAAACACACAGTGAGCCCAACACTGTAGGGAAGACAAATGGCACCTGCTACTGTGGCTCTGCCTTTAATGAAGTACACTCTTGTGAAGAAAAGACTAAACAGATATGCATGATACAGAGTAATAATAATATTTAATATAGATGGAGAATTTTACTCTGTGGCATACTTTGTGTTACATGCTTTATAAATGAAGTCTCATTTCATCGTCATGATAATCCAGTAAACAAATACTATTTTTTGTCATCCTTATTTTACAGAAGAGAAAAAGTGGGCTCAGAGTGGTTAGGAATCTTGCCCAAGGTCACACAACTAGGAGTGGTTAAAATCAGGATTTAAATTTGGGCCGTCTAACTCTAAAATCTGAGCCCTTAGCCACTCCATTTAATTGGTCACATGGACAGTATGAAATAGGGCAAACAAAAAGCTGTCAGTTTTTCAGAGACTGGAAAGGCCACTGTAGGGTGGAATTTACCTAGAAGGCTTTTTGAAGGGAGTGTACTTTTATCTGTGTCTCACAAGACTATCTTTAAAAGAGAAGGGTTAACAGTAAAATGCAACCGTCACGAGAAGGTGAATTAGAGGTTCCCCATGAAACCACATGTCCATCATTTTTCTGTTTGGGTTTATGCCAGGGCATGAATCTTCCTAAGAAATTCACTGCTGGTTGAGGTGTCCCCTGCATCCCGTGATCTCATTTGTCTTACATCAATCACTCGGACCTCATTGTTTAAAGAATCAAGGGGTTTTTGTGCTGGAGGGGATGCCAGGAGTCCCATCGTGAGCTGCAGAGAGGGTGGGAGTTGTCCAAGGTGACACAGCTGGTCCAGCTAGAAACTGGGGCTCCTGACGGCCACACTGCTCTTCTTTCTGCTGTGCCACATTGGGCCCCTGCCTTTGATGGCATCGGGGATTGGGGTATGTACAGGTCTCGCAAAAATTCTTCCAGCTCGGTTTCAAGTGCTTAGTGTATGGCACTATTCGATGCTCATTTCCTTGTTGGTACTTTTCTTCTCATCAGAGCAGTAAGAATTCGCCAAAAGACATTATCGGTCAGTCTGCGTCTCCCTCATCAAAATGCTACTCTATTGTCTTGCTTTGAACCAAGCACAATATGCGGGAGGCCCCCTTCCTCCTACCAGAAGTCATTCTTCCCCCCAAACTGGAAGCAAAGCATGTTCCTACTCAAAATCCTGAGGGTTTGATTAGATTTTGAAGTTGGCTCTACATCCTCTTCCTGCCTCACAGTATGTTATGGGGTTGACTGGAGCCTCTTTTGTTTTGAACTAACGTCTTTATTTAAAACAAAAAATTCAGAGCCTGGTTCGACAAATGCATAAACAGGTATCTGAGTTAGAGTGACTTCTTCAAAGAGGCAGCCTCTCGCCTGCTGTCAGTGGGTCCCTGCTGAGTTGTTTGATGCATTCACTGCATTTTATATTACTTAATGTGGCTTATGTATCTGCCAATAAATCTGAAATACAGGTCACAGAATATGTAGCTCAAGGAAATCCATAAAAGTAGTAGAGAGAGGCTTCACTAACTGCATCAGATTGCCAAAAGCTGAGGTCATTTCCTCTTGCTAAAAAACGTAGAGCTTCATAAATTATTTTTATCACCTCCAGAGTCAAGCAAACAGTTTTGCACAGATGCCAAAAAGGTTTCATTGGGTTTTTTTTTCCTCTTTAAGCTGAAAACATTTTTCTCAAGTTCTCTGCAAAGTGACTATGCTTATTCCCAGCCCCCAGTCGCTTTATTCACATTCTAGCATATTGCACATAAATCTGGGGACGTAAACACAATTGCATCCGGCCAGGGTCTTCAGTGAAAGTGACACCAATACCTGAACCCAGAAGATGGGTCTGACTTTGGTTTAAATACTCCCCATGACTGGGAGTTGACGTTGTTTCCTTGAAGACATTTTTAAGGAGATGTTAGGTATGCAGAGGCAGTAAAAATGAGCAGCGAACATTCAGTGGAGAACTTTATAGAAAACACTACTGAATTAACGTACAGTACATTTGTTAAACACGAACACCTCTAATAATGACATTTCATTTAACAATGCCCTTTGTCTTTTCAGTTCATCAGTTACCTATTTCAGTAATGAACTGCAGTCATACCATTCTGATTTTCTCCTAATGTAAAGGCTCAGCTCACTTCACCGCCAGTGAAGCATGATGCTATTATTCAGTTCCTGGCTTAGGAAAAAAGCTATAGAATATATCACAATTCTAATTGGCTAACAAATATTAAGCCCTACAATTGTTAAGGGCACCCAGTGATTCTGTTTAGCTTTTGATGGGAATAAGTAAAATAAAGAAAAGGAAACGGTTTGAAGGAAAAAAAAAAAAGGTTACTTTATGAGCAGTAACCCAAGTATCCATTGAAAAAATATGAGCACACATTATATTTAATAGCTCAAATGTTATCTTAATTCTTTATCAACAATTCATGCAGATAGCTTAATACCAAATATTTTAGTTGGGATTAACAATCTGTGAAACGGAAGGTGTAGCAAATGAGAGATGGAATTTGTTCTACCTGCAGCTGCATGAGGAGGCAAATGTGAGCTACTGGAAGGCTGGGTCATGCATGAGACATTCTTTTTCCACCAAGTAAATACAGGCAGATTTGGAAAATGTTATGTCGATCGTGGCCCTGATTTATACTTCCTGCAGAAGGTAATGAAGCCTGGGTCCAAACTTATGTTTGTCCCTTTTGCAAAGCTTGCTTCGGAATGAAAGATAGGTCCCTTGTTTTCCTTTTTCCACGTGGCAGAATCCACTAAAGCATCTCCCCCGCTCTGCCTTTGGAACTCGGCAAAACATCTCATTAGTAAAGGCAAGATTCAGCTCACCATAATCTTTCCGCAGCTGAGGCAAAGCTGCACAATTTACAATAGATCTTTGGAAAACTGCTTTTTACCGAGTGCTGCTGCATCTATAGATCTCTCTCAATTACCCACAGTAAATTTAGGCATTGTACAAGAGCAAATTTTACAGTCCATGAAGAGATGAAGTGAAATCTAGATGAAATTCATTGTGACAGATTCCCAGTTAGTGCTCTGATGTGTCTGTATTACAGAAGATAGACATTCTATTAGCATGGAAGCTCCCATAATGGACTGTGAATCATCTCAGGTAATAGAGATGCCAAGCAGAATGACTGAAAAGCACTATTGAATTCCATTAGAGCTCTTTGTTTTTAAATCAGTCATTTCTTGTGAATAACCAACTATACTCTTCTTGACCCTATCTCCAAGTGATAATTGTGGACTAATATTACAATACATTAATCTGAGTTACTGTGCAATTAGCATTTCAGTTGCAGGCTTATTTGGGGTTTCCTAAATGTGAAGGCACGCTCCTTGGGAAGCCAGAGCTTATATTATACATGTGCAATTTTAGAAATGGTCTCTTCATGGTACCATTTTGAGTTCTGTTTCAACATTTTGGAATTGTTCCTGGTCATCCTGTTTACAAGGATCTTATATTGTAACCTTGTGATTTCTTGTCCTTTTTCATTAAAGATTTCTCCCTACACCAGGTAGGATGTCAGGGCAAAACAGTTACTACAAAGGTAAGTCTATGAGGAAATCGTTTAAAATAAGCCAAATTAGCAGGTCTTTTCTTTCTTTTTTTAAATCTTAAATGTGCAGGAAAATAAAAAACGACATGTTCTGCTGCATAAACAGCCCCACCTAATCTATCAATCAAATATGATTGATCAGACAAAGTGATTACTTGGATAATTAGTACAGGGTTTAGGTTTGTGCGGTGCTCTGAAACCTTTGGGATGTCTGCATAATTACCATTTGTACAGTAGATCGAGTTATACGAATTCTGCTAGTCAATTATAATATAAACATGAAGCACTTAGAATAGACAACCCGAACAAGCACACATTTCTTAATTCATTGTATTTGCTACAAATGCAATAGCTTGTCAGGAGGCAGAGCTGCATTTGGCCAAAAGCTCTGAAGTTAGCATACACATTAAAAATGGAACACATCTCTTCTTGTGTCTAGTGTCTTCCACCTGATTTACAAGGCAGGAGAGAAGTAATTTTGAAAGGGGACTATGGCATCCAAAGCATAGCAACTTAAGTCAGTTCAATATTCTCTCGTAAATTCTCTGGGACAACGTTAAAAAGAGGAGACTTTACATCTTCTGTCTACGACCATCTATTTTTACATCAGGACGAACAACATTATCCTCATTCACGGGAGGATCTGAGAGTCGCGCCTCAACACGAGGCTTTCTCCTTAATGTTGTAATGACAGGTGTAAGATTAACTTTGTTAGGTGTCTAGCCACTCATGCAAACTAAATTAAATTAATGGAACAAATTTCTCTCATAATTAAGATAAAAATTCATGTCAGCTGTAACCTTGCTGTACACTAATTATATACAAATGATTTATCATCTGCTTCGCCCAGAATATTAATCCTTACCTCATTGATAACTGCAGCCAGTGTTAAGAGATGAGAGTTGATTAACTATGACAGATTGGGCAACCACAGCCCTCAGTGCCGGTGCTACCAGTGAAACCAATAACACTCAAGTAGCTCTCTGTGTTTAAAATGCATTCCCATGGAAACAGATGCATGCTTAATGAAGGATACTGAGATTATTTTCAATAATGACTGATATTGGAACAGTGGGCAGAGCTGATCAATAACAATTAACCACTTAGTCTGCTAAAGACATGGTTAGAGAAAGCAGGTTATTTACACATTAGTAGAACCTTATTCGAAGCCAAGCTCCATAATGTCTCTATGCTGCACCGTTTCTCTTTTTTCCTGCCTGGGAGGGGCTCCGTGGTAGAGAGAGGGTATTGTGCCAAGCGCCCTCCTGTCGCCTCTTAGCGCCTGCTTATGAAATGAGTGATTGATGTTGCCAGCGGTTCTTTGGATGCTCTCAAGATAGCTGCCAAATGTATCAAGGAAAGTCCAAAAGCAACTGTGACCATGAAACTAATATTGCTTTGTAGGGATTTGGTTTGGTGGAAAACTTTACTGCCAAGGCGTAACTCAATTGTACAGAAAATTCTTTTGATCTTTCATTGTATGCTCTTTTATTTAATTTTAAAGAATCCAAGACGAGTCGTGCAGATATTTAAGGAAACCCTCTGCTTTGGACTCCTGTCACACTGGCTAGAAAAGACTTTAATAACATAAATTTAATAATAGATATGGCTTTCAAAGCTATTTGGAAATTTGCACTTTTATTTTGTATTAATTTGAATCACCCCAGGAGTCAAGATCTTGTAATGCTAATTACTAATATAGACTCCCAGAATCCCTGCCCTGACAGTCAGCTTGGAGAAATCCCAACTCCCTGGGCCAAAAAGTGTTAATAAAAAGTGATTAGCTACTTAGACCAAGCCATATTATAATAATGCATTATATTTCCCTTGAATGGGTTATGTGCATTCTCATTTCTCTGAATGAAGAAAATGGTTGAGGGAGACGAAAATTCAGGCATCTTAGCTGGCATTATTACTAAAAGAATCAAGCTTTAAAAAGATAAGCAAATGCCTCTTTCTCTACACTTTTAGATTTTAAGACCCAGATCTGAAAATGCAGATGAAGAGAAATGTACTCTGCATATTTAGCAGTCTAGGTCATCTATTTGTTCTATTTTGCAGACTTATATGTGAACTGAAGCAAGCCGCTAACGCCAGCCCTAACATGCTACATATGTGTTCGAAGTTTTAAGCTTAGGTAAAGAAAATAACATCGCATTTTTCTTTCTTTAGCCTCATGAGACAGACATTCTCCACTTAAATCATCAGCCACAGGGTATCCATGGCTGGGATACCACACAGATGCTAATGAATTTGCAACAACATTTATGTGGCTGAACAAAAATGGATCCTAAACACCCCAAGTCAAGTGCAGCAAACAAGGAATAGGCTGACACATTTCTATCAGGAAGGCAACCAGAATGTCAAACTCTTGAATGATATTGGGTGATCTCAGCTCTGTTTTATCATCTCCGTAAATAAATCTAGAGATGATAAACAACCATAAATACCTGCAAGGAATGCTTCATAAAAACCTAATCTTAAATATGTCCCCACACATATCAACTCCTCTCCAAAAAAAAAAAAAAAAACCTTTTGCTAAACCTTTAAGTAGAAGTAGAATTAATAGTAATATTATATTTTCTAGTTGTAGCGACTAGAGTATTAGAAGGAAATAAAACAGCATTCGCCAAGTACAGGCTCACTAGCTGTTCTTATCGGGGTGTCTGCTTACTACCTTTCTGAAAACACTATGATCCCACCTCCCTAATGCTGAGGTCTTGAATCCTTGCTCCAACTAAAACAGTTACACCCCTCTACCCTGGCTGGAAAGGCAGTAGAGGCAATTATCCTTTCCCTACTGTCTGAATAACACAATTATTGGGAAGATAATAAGATTATCCAGGCTTTTGCTTCTTAAAATTATACTGAGGAACACCAAGTGACTACTGTTTCTTATGCATTCATCTTTAAAACAAATAAGGGAAGTAAAAATGTGCCTCTAAGCTAATGAGGACTGTGAGACAGAGCCATAGATACATTTTCTCACTTGCCTAATGAGCAAAGTGACAGACAGTGAAACAGTTCACACTTGAGTAATTCTCTAGTCATCAGCAACTGCAGAGGGGGCCCCTCCTGCTAGGGTTGTGGAGGGGGGTGGTAGGGAGATGTAATAAATAGACCCTGGCTCTGCTGGCCAGAATAAGTTATCACAAGGAGAGAGGTCTTGGGGTACACTCCCCAAGGAAATTTAACCGGGAAAAAAAAAGAGCCCATTGAAGGCATCTCCAGCCTTACATCTAATTAGAATTAAATTAAAACAATGGAAAAAAAAATCACCTGCTCCTTATCAGGCCAGCTGCCTGGAGGGGGCGGGGTGGCTGGGAATCTGGTAGGCAATGACCCCTCCTGCCGGAGTCTGTGTAATTTTTAAAGGGTCCTCTCTTCTCTGGGCCTCCCTGTCATGCAGGTTTCATTTCTGGGGAAAGTGGGAAAGATGGGTAAAGGTTAAGGGCAGTGGAG
>NW_007259917.1:162293-199815 GCF_000164805.1 Carlito syrichta
ACAGCAGGTGTGTGTGTGTGTGTGTGTGTGTGTGTGTAATAGATGGTTAAAAGTATCTTTTTAGTACTTTCAGAGCCTATCCAAGAGCTCATGGGGAAAGCAGATCTTGCAAATCCACCACTTTTGTTTGATTGTTGGAAGGAAGGGAACTGAAACTTGTTCTGCACCAACTATGTGCCAGGCCCTCTTTATCCTTATTGCAGTCTCATGCTGACACTGGGAATGAGCTCAGTGCTCATGTAGCCGTTTTAAAGGGGTACAGACTGAGGTCCCAGACTACTAAGCTGTTGGCTCAAGTTTACCTGGCCAGTACATAGATGCACTGAGATCCGAATTTCATTCAGCTTGGCTTCAAAGCCCAAAACCCATGCTCTTTCTACTCAAAATCTTCCTGTTCCCCTCTCCAGGCAGCTGATAAAGGAAAAGATTCAAGCGAGAAGCCAGCCAGAGGAATGTGGAGGCAAGCGGTCCTCTTAAGCCATTCAAAATTTGTGTCTCAAAAACTACTTTCTCGACCTGTAGATTGAGGCCTATAATTTTTTCATTTAAGTTACTTTATTTACTTTATGAAGGCAGTGCCCATCTTATGGACAGTGAAACAGAGATCCAGAGAGTCTGGGAACTAGTTGTGGGTCACTTGGGTAGGGGTGGGTGAAACTTGGCTGGCCAAGGTTCCCTGGGCTCTTCATCACATCCCACCTGTTTGTCCGTGCCTGGGAGAGAAAGGTTTGTGGATATTCCAGGAACGCCTAAAGCCCATACATGGTGGTAGAAATGATCTATTTTCTGTAAAGAGTAGTAAAGACCTTGGGTGGTTTAAAGTTTTATTTCTTGAAAATGACTGATAAGGAGGTAGTACTTGAAAATCCTCCAGCTGTATTAGCATTAGGGAAAACCATATGTGGAAAACTTGTACCTTGCTTGGATGAGATATTGGCCCTAAATGTAAGAGGTCAGGACTGGCTAAGAGGAAGAAGACAAGACATGACGAAACTATCGGATTCTGTTAAACAAAAGAGATGGTTTTGATCTTAACTCAATAGACAGTGCCTACTTGTGCCCACTGTTTGCTAAGTGAGATGCGTACGTTATCTCTAGTCATAATGACAGCACCAAGGATAAGGGGCACTCTTCTTATTCCATTTAATAAGTGAAGGAGCTGAGGCTCAAAACGGGATGCTCTTACCCATCACCACCATGTTATTCCTGGGCCCTGGCCAGTTGGTGTGATTTAGGACCGAAGCTTAACACTGCTGCTCCTGAAACACCAAAAATCCAACAGGTTCCGTCTTCAGCAATTTGTTTTGATGTCTCACATATGTATGGCTTGAAATATGTCTAAAAAAAATTTAGCACATCCTGCATCTCTTTATCTTTAGTGCTTTCATTGCCACAGTATCTTCAAAACCAGAGTGGGCCGGTTCTGGCACCTAGAAGAGGAGCCTGTTTAACACGTGCCAGTGCTCCATCTTTTAGAGGTTCTTTACTTTATTCAAATTACTAATCATTTAGAGCATCACTAAAAGCCTTTCTCCCTTGCTCCCCATGCATGCTTAACCTAATTAACTATAAATGAGGAAAATGCTATCCACATTAAAAGAAAATGTTAACCTATAAATTATCCTACTCTTTCTGGTGAGGCTAAAGGCTCCTTTAGAAAGCTCAACTGTGGGGGCCGATTCTCAGTTTATGTGCAGCTAATACCTTCCCTACTAGACTGGGCCACAGAACTTTTCATTCCTGGTGGTCCCCTTTCTCTGAATTTGTTCTTTTCTCAGATTAACCCCCTTTGTGTTTGTTTACATACTCTCAGGAAACTAGAATAATCTATAAAGTGCCCTGAGTCGCCCACTGGGGAAGGAATCTCCAAGTGATATTCCAGACTTGTCCTTCAGCGCAGAAAATTCCGATCAGCACACTCCTCTCCCAGAGAGATCCAGCCTTAGGAAGTCCAAAGTATTTTGAGAGCCTCAGACCATAGACGCCAAAATATTTTTCCCTGGCTGACCCCCACCAGACCCCACCCCATGATGTCTTCCTTCTGAGTCACTCCATTAAGGGGACCAACACAAAGGGGGCAACCCTCTTGAAAACTCTTGTCAGACCGAGTACTTATTAACACATTAATCTGAAAGCCCAGATTAATTTATCACATTATCCTAGATTCGACCTTTGATCTCTGAGGGGCAAGCCTCTGGCCGAACAGGGCGTAGACCAAGACATTGGTTATGAAGCAGGAGGAGATGAGGGGAATGTGGATGTCCCCAGAGGAAGTCGTTAGGGGAAGACCTTGACTCATGGGTCAAGGGCGGAGGTCACAAGTAATGGAGACAGAAGGGTGAAGGCAAGGGCAGCAGCGCCCAGAGCAGAAATTCCCACTCTTCAGCTTTGTTCATAGTTGTCCTTACTTTTAATACATATTGTGATGTATTAAGACAGACCATTTTGAGTTGTAGTATCCAGGAGAAAGCAACCGGCATAGACAACTAGCTTCCATGACCCCCTCACGCCTATTAACCTTTGTTCTTATTGCAGAGTTCGTGACAAGACCCAGTTCATTCCTGTAGCTCTGGGGGAAACGCTCATATTTGAGAGTATCAGCAAAAGGCGTCTGCCTTTTAGCCTTGCTGTGGGTTTATCCCTCCGTTCCTATCCTGGGCTGTGTAGTGGGGAGTAGTGGAGACTGTGATCAGGCCACTGGGGGATGCCCGAGTCCAAGAAGGCTTAACATCCATGTGGCAGTCAATTCTTGATTATCCACACCAATGGTCTGTGACCCAGACCCAGGTAATCCTAAATAATTGACAATCCAAAAGGAATTTCTCTTTGATTTTGGTTGATTTTGGAGTATGCTTTCCTTTTTCCAGCTGCAATTCTCTCTCCCACTGATGCTTTCCTTGGTCGGTTATTAAGACTCATTTATGTTCCTTTAGTCGGACACTTGGTCTGAGCAATGACTTGAAGTCAGCTTCATATTGAAAATTTGCCTACTCCATAGACAAATGGTTCCCTTGCAGGCAGTTGAATCTGACAGTATCATATATTGCATAAAGAATCATCTGTCTGGTCTAGTGTTGTTCATTCATTCATTCATTCACCCGTTTGACACACATGCGTTGAGCTCCTACTGTGTTCTAGGACTATACCATGAATTAGAGCCATGAGATAAAAGATTGAGCCCCAGCTCTCAAGGGGTGTACCTTCTAGTGGGGTTTAATGGAATAGATTTTAGTATCCTCCTCTGGACCTGTACGTGCCCACTGCATATTCACTTATTACTCCCGTTTCTACCTTCTCATCTAACTCCTTTCATTTGAGAAGTTTCAATACTTTGGGGGAAGTACTATATATAGGTGATAGCTGGATTGGGCAGGGCCTTCCTGAGGTGGAAAAAAAATCCAGGTCATTTCCATTTTTACGAGTCCAGAGACAATAAAATTAAAAAAGATGACAAAATGGGTACAAATGTGTAGATTTAAAATATTTACATTTAATAAATTAACACTTTAATCAACAAAATTATGCTGATTGACCAGAGGTAGTAACTTGTGCTTTTTTTTTTTTTCCTTTCTTTTTGATTTGGAGTCTCACTCTGTCACCCAGACTGGAGTGCAGTGGCCGCTCCCGGCCACCGCAGCCTCGACCTGCTGGGCTCCAGTGATCCCTCCGCCTCAGCCTTCCAAGTAGCTGGAACTACAGGCGTGCGCTACCATGCCCAGCAAATTTTTTTATTTATTGTAGAGATAAATTGTTATCTCTACAATATTATCAAATTGATAAATTTGATTTATTGTAGGTCTTGCCAAGTTGCCCAGGCGGTCTCGAACCCGCGGGCTCAGGCAATCCACTCACCTCAGCCTCCCTAGGCGCGGGATTACAGGCTGAGCCACTGAGCCCAGCTGCTGTGACTCATGCTTATAATCCCAGCATTTTGAGAGGCTGAGATTGGGAGAATTGCTTGAGGCCAGGAGTTCGAGACCAGCCTGGGCACATAGTGAGACCCCTTCCATCTCTACAACAAATTTAAAAATTAACCAGGTGTGGTGGTGTGTGCCTATTGTCCCAGCCATTTCGGAGGCTGCAACAAGAGAATTGCTTAAGCTCAGGAGGCCAAGGTTACAGTGAGCTGTGATGGCATCGCTGTACTCCAGCCTGGGCAACAGAGAGAGACCCTGGTTCTAAAAAAAAATTAAAAAATTAAAAATTACAGTGATTATATAGATTCATTTGGAGAAAGTGTCCAAAGTCTAAATTCCAGGCTCTTTATGAATGTGAGATCTGGCTCCTCTCATTCCCACTCCCTACTCACACTCAACCATGCCAAGGAAAGCTCTGGTTGTGGGAAAGGAGGTCTAAATGGGACTGGATGGGGAGTCCTTTTAATGCTCGGAGGAACCTCTGCAATACATGAAGCCCAGTTGGTTCATGGCCCCGTGCCCTGCAGTCACAAGGAACAGTTCTTAACAAGGCAGACACATCTTAAGTGCTTTGACCCAAGAGGCATCAAATCAGTTTGTTTCTACAAAGTCCTCTAATTCCCGTGGCATCAAAAAGACCCCGATGGAGTACCTAGCTACCAAATACCACTCTGTGATGCTCGTCCCTTCCTAGTACTGCCACACTCCCCACACACCAATATTTATCCTCAGCTCTCTTGTTGAAAAACCCACGGAAGAAAAGGAACTTCTGACAATGTGAAAACTGGGGGTGAGGGACAGAAGTGGCTGCTCACCTTTTATTTTTATAAAGATAAAACAAGAAAAAGCACGCTAAATAAATTTCTGGCAATATCTTACCCACTTAAATTTGTTATGATGGGTGCTGTATAATTAATTTGATCTTGACATCCATTGCTTATTACCAGTTTAGCAGCAATTCTCTTCTGGAGATCAACGAGATGCTTATAAATTGGTTGTTCAGATATTACGCATAGTAGGAGGCATTTTTCACTCCCTGTCTTTCCTCTACTTGAATACCTAACATTTGTTAAAAGTTCTTACTCTAAAGTATTAACTCCTACAACCAAGACTCCGAGTTCCCTGTTGATCCAGAAATACAGACTAGTTTGGGTGCATGAGATGGAAAAGTCCTTGGGCTGCATTCATTGTTAATTTGATGTCTTTGAAATATCTGTCTAGCAGCCAGGATGAGAACTTCACCTCTTCCTGTGGTCTTATTTATAGTAAGCTTAGCCCTTTGCTTCCTGGCAGAATCAGGCACTACCTTTTTTTCCTTCAGTGTGTCCAATACTTTGTTGCAAAAACCTCTACTCCCCCTCCACCTTTTTAAAAATAGGATCTCACTTTGTTGCCCAGACTAGAATGCAATGACATGATCATAGCTCACTGTAACCTCAAGCTTCTGGGCTCAAGAAATTCTCCCACATCAGCCTTCTGAATAACAGGGACTACAGGCATGTGTCACCATGTCCAGCTATTTTTTAAAAAATATTTTTTGCAGAAATGGAGTCTTGCTATGTTAGCCAGGCTGATTTCAAACTCCTGGCCACAAGTGATCCTCCCTCCTTGGCCTTCCAAAGTGCTGGATTAATAGGCTTGAGCCACCACGTCTGGTCAACTACTCTATATTTTTGCTCCCAATACGTAGTTTTCTCTATTTTTCTAGTTATTTCCACAGGAGTGATGAAAAAGTCATACAGACTGGTACTGAAATGTTTGTGGTTGCCAAATGGCATTCAGAAGTCAATCCTTTAATACACACATTTCCCACAGGAGAACTTGTGGCTTAGAAGCATCTCTTGTTTTCTTTCTCTCTCTTCTCTTGCTCTCATTCTCTTACTCTCAGTGTGTGTGTGTGTGTGTGTGTGTGTGTGTGTGTGTGTGTGTGTGTGTGTGTGTGAAGGTTTGTGGGTCAAACAGCCAGAACTAGAGATTGGAAGCCACAAGAAGACCAACAGGAATGGGCTTGTGGTTGTGGTTGTGGTTGTGAAGAAGCAGAAGATGAGAAGAGAGAGTCCCATTAGTTGCTCTAGTGGGAAAGGGGGAAGTTATTGCAAACTTTTATGAAGTCAAAGTTGGGGTCATTTTATAAAGAATGTGATGATTTGCTGTCCATTGATGGAAAAACTCATGGTTTAAATGAGAGCTAACCCTTAGCAAGCACTGATTGTGGCAGGCACTGCATAAGTGCTTTACATAAATGCATCTGACTCAATCTTTCTCAACACTCCTAAGAATAACCCAAATTTTAAGAAGCCACAAAGTGGAGAAGCTAAGAACTAACCTTGGGTCTGTATGACAATAGAGTATGAGAGCTTGACCAACGTATGCTAATGACACAAAATGTGTGCTTAGGAGCTATGCTCAGAGCAGAGGGAACTGGATGACATGAAGTCTATCATCCCTGGTTTTTTTTTTTTTTTTTGAGTTGGAGTCTCACTCTGTCACCCAGACGGGAGTGCAGTGGCTGCTCCCGGCCACCACAGCCTCGACCTGCTGGGCTCCGGCGATCCTTCCGCCTCAGCCTTCCAAGTAGCCGGAATTACAGGCATGCGCTACCACGCCTGGCTGATTTTTTGATTTATTGTAGAGATGAGGTCTCGCTGCCCAGACAGGTCTCAAACCCGCGGGCTCAGGCAATCCACTCATCTCAGCTTCCCAAAGGCGCGGGATTACAGGCTGAGCCACCGAGCCCGGTTTCATTCCTGTTTTTTAAATCTTATAAGCCGGAGAAGGAAACTGGGATTTGCATTGTAGTCTGTTCCAACTACAAACTTCCAGGTAACAAACCATTGTAAAACTTGTTTGGTATCTCATGATTTTGTGACTCAGAAATCTAGGCAGGACTCAGCTGGGCAATTCTGCTTGTATTACCTTTGAGTTAGGTCACTCACTAATATTTGGCAGGTGGATGGGCTGGTCTAGAGGCTCCAATATCACTCCAACTGCATGTCCACAATTTGGCAGGGACAGGTGGAAGGCTGGATTCAGGCTCGTTGAACTTGTATGGCTGCTTAGAACCCCAAAGAGAGTATTCCAAGATACCGGAAGTAGAAACTTCTAATCTTTTGAATCCAGGGTCTGGAGTTTGTACACCATCACTTCTACAGTATTCTCAAGCTTGTTGAAAGGGAAGTTTATTCCCATTAACCCTTCTTTCCTGTGTTCCACCTATTCCCCATTTTCAAGCTCCTGTCCCCATCAGTCCTCAGAAACTGCCCTCCTTGATGTCACCAAAAATCTCTTCATCATTAAATTCAAAAGCAATTATTTTTCCTGTTCATGTCTTCTATAATGTATTGGGAACAGCTGAATTTGCCAACGATTTCTTTCTTGCAACTCTGCTCTCTCTGTTGTTCACACTAGCTTCTCTTCCTCTGCCCTGTGGCACCAGCCTCCCCCAAGGATATTTGGCCATGTCCAGAGGAATTTTGGGCCATCACAACTAGGGTGCTATTGGTATCTAGTGGGTAGAGAGTTCTGGATTGTTACCAAGTGGCTTGCAATGCCCAAGACAGCCCCACAACAAATAATTATCCAGTTCTAAAAGCCAATATTGCTGAGGTTGAGAAACTCTGCTGTGGTTTTAAAAAGAGGGCACTGGAGACAGGATGAATCTTGGCACAAAGGAAACTCACTAATGGCGGAGTTTCTGGACTCCCTGGGGAGTTACCTCTGAAACGGGGCTTCTTCTGGAAAATAGCATGCTGTAATGGAAGGCTTTGTGGTCAATGGTTCTATGTTCAAATCCTAACTCTCCTAAAGCAGAAATCATAAATTCTATTTTGTGGAGCTGTCTTGATGACCAAATCAGATAAACTCTATAAAGCAGGGGTTTCCAACCTCTGGCATGGACTGGTACTGGTTTGTGGCCTCTTTGGAACTGGGCTGCACAGCAGGAGGTGAGTGGCAGGCGAATGAAACCATCTTCTGTCAAATCAGTGGTGGCATTAGATGCTCATCAGAGAGCGAACCCTATTGTGAACTGTTTATGAGAATGATCTATGTTGCATGCTCCTTATGAGAATCTAATGTCTGATGATCCCCTCCACCCTGGCAATTTTTGTGGAAAAACTGTCTTCCACAAAACCAATCCCTGGTGCCAAATCAGATAAACTCTATAAAGCAGGGGTTTCCAATTATATACTATTATAGAGTACCAAGTACTCAGTCGGTTTGTAAATGTTAACCTTTCTCTTTAAATCACATGACATAGTAAATGTCCCACTCAAGACTGGGTTCAGTTCACCATTGAATACTTAAGAAGTAGCTGGCATATAACAAAAGTTGAGTAAATATTTGCAAGATGAAATATAAATAAACGCATCACCTCTGGTTGGTTGCCATGAAAGCTCTCCAGCTAGAGGTGGTTTCCTTTTTCTGTCCTGTTTGGACCTAAGGTTTTGAGTTAAGTTTCATAACTCTAACTGCATTATAGTCTGGCCCCATCAGTATAATAACCAGTGAGGTTTTATGAGGCTAGGCCATTGGCTTGGCACACAACCTTCCAATTGGAGGGCATGTAACTCCCCATAATACAGAACAGTAAATACGGACAGCCTTGCTCTCTTGTGGTCATGACAAAAGTGGCAGAGGAGAAGAATAATTAAGAGTTCATGTGGTATCTCTTGTCACATCTTTTATTAATTGTAAAAGGAAAGTTTGTATATTCATGGAGGGGAGGCAGTAGGCTCTCTCCCTCTACCTTTTTGGTGCCTATGAAAAAGGCATCAACCTAATTTTTTTTGCTGAGAGTCAAATAAAGAATTACCATGGAAACTACGCCTTGAGATTTTATATTATATGACTATTGACATTTAATATCTCACTGTCCCATCCTGATTCACCTTCCATATGGTCCAACCAGGTAAACTTTTGGAAACACAAATAGCATCATAACACTATCCCCTATTCCCTATTAAATTTAGGACAGAGGATGGCTGAGATGAGGCATCCACCCTCGCCGCACGTACCCCTGCATACTCGCACACGCTAATCTCTCACTGAAGAGGGTGCCCATGGGAGTTCCCTACAGAACACACCCCAGAAACCCTTCCTTGACAGTCCTGGACAGGGAAATTGGTTTCCCCATGAAGACAAAAACTGCTACTGTTGACACTGAAGTTACATCTGCATGCCCATTTAAGGTATGCAAGTCAACATACAAACTTGCCAGAAAGAAAAAAAAAATTAGGACAGTTGGGCATGGTGACTCACACCTGTAATCCCAGCATTTGGGGAGGTGGAGATGAGAGAATTGCCCGAGCCCAGGGACTCAAGATCAGGATGGGCAACTTGGCAAGATCTCATCTCTACAATAAATCATAAAAATTGGCTGGGCATGGAGGTGTGTGCCTGTAGTGCCAGCTACTTGGAAGACTGAGGTGAAAGGATTACCTGAGCCCAGTAGGTAAAGGCTGCAGTAGCCATGAGCATGCCACTACACTCCAGCCTGGGCGACAGAATGAGACTCTGACTAAAAAAAAAATTGGGTTAGGCCTAAGGGATAATATCTATAGGACAAAAAAATTTCAAAACACAGCATACAACCCCTTATGGGGGCCAAGCCTTCTCATTCTTTGCTTCATTTCAACTCATCTCCCTAACTGTGTCAAAACCCCCTCACTGAGCTGTGTCCCTCCTTTGTGGTTCTTGGTAAAGTACAAAATTGTTCATTTGTTAGTGTCCTTCCTTGATTCACATCAGTCTTTCTCTGTCTCATAAACTCCTTGCTCCATGACAGCTGGGATTGTGTATCTTTTAGCTTTTCATTCCATCTCCAGTGCCTGGCACATAACAGCTGCTCAGTCAAGCCTTCTTAAATAAATGGATAATTAAGCAGAATAGATTATACCTTTAGTAAACATCACTTCCCCATTTCGGTCTAGGACCTAACCAAAACCCAGTTTTGCCAAAATATGCAACTACGACTTTACACCAAGGAAGATGTGGGATAAAAATAGGACACATTTATTAATAATGATGATGATGGTAATATATATGCAATCTTAGCATATAATTAAATAATAACATAATTGCATATATAAATCTTAGTTGATATTTATGGAGTGCTTGCTATATGCCAGGCACTATGCAAGGTAATGGGGATAGGGGTACTTTTCATGCATTATCTCATTTAATAGGTCCATTAACTAGGTACCATTATTAAATCGTGGCACTGGAAGCTTAAGCAAATTACTCATAATGACACAGACAGTAAGTTAGTGACATAGTTGGTGCTACTGAAATCCAGGAGTGACTCCAACATCATTAAACATTACATTGTATAATTTTAGAAGAAAAGAGATTGGGTTAGGCCTAAGGGATAATATCTATTGGCAAGTGCAGGAGATATTAACAGATGCACTACCATTCATAATGAATTGGGCATTAGTACTTGGCCAGACATTATTTAAAGTGCTATATGTATGATTTCTCGAATCTTCAAAGTGATTCTACTGGTAGGTATTATTATACTCATTTTACAGGTGAGTCAACAAAGACTCAGGCAGGAGGAAGCGGCAGGGAACAGGGCTTCCCAGCTCCTAAAGTCTTTACGGCATAAATCTTAAATTGCATTTTAAAGGCAGGAAAACTTTTTGAATTCAGACTCAATAAACTCAGAATTTGGAATATTGAAACACTGAATCATAGACTTTTATAACTGAAAAAGATCTGAGAGATCATCTATTCTAAGTCCTTCATGGGGCATCTGATTGAGTATAACATTGGATAAATCTTAGGTAGCTCAAAACTTTTATTTTATTCAATAGTGTTATGATTTATAGGCCAATTACAACTCTCCATTTTTAAACCTACTCAATTCAAATGAATTAGTCACCACTTCAATCGATTTATGACTACATTTGCATGTGAGAAGAGTGTTTTTAATAAATATTTTACATTTGTAATATTAACCAATTCAGACAGGCATTTACAAACAGAATTCCTTTTAGTGGAGGAATGAGATATGAATGCGGTTTTATTATCCAAGCACACACACATATGCCAGAGTAGAAAAGCACATTTCCAACGTGAGAGAAAAGTCTTCTCTTCCTCTCTTCATCCCTCCTTTCTCTACCTCTTTTAATTTCATGCCACTGCTGCATTCCATTGTCTTGGACAAGTGAAGCTCTATTGTATCTTAAAACTTTTGTCCTCTGGTCATCCACGAGACCTAGAATGCTTCTGGCTTCCAGGGCCACTCAAAAAGAATAACTTGGCTAAAAAGATTGTGTTATTGGTGAAATTGAAGGTTCACTTGAATTTACTTTAATGGGGTACCCCAACTCTCAGGTGGAAATGTCTGCAAAGACATCACTGGGAGCTCAGAGGAAAATATTATGTTCTAACCTTTTAAAAATTAATCCAACTATTAACAGGGATCCCAACTGTATTTCACTCAAGCCATAATCTGAAAGCTACGATGATTAAATCAAGACGAATGTAGTGTCATAAGCAAATGTCATGCCATAGATTTACCTACCAACAAGACGTTGGCATGGTTCAGGTCAGAGGTTAATTAAAGACATCGAAAGGTCATTCTGTGATTAGGTGAAAGCAGAGTTTTAATAGGGCATCAGTCCGACCCACACTGACAGAAGATTTATGCCAGCCGTGATGACATCGCCACGAATCCTGCTGATAACAAGAGCCTCAATATTGGACTGAACAGAATGATGAATGGAGCACATATCTCCTCACACTTCTCATTACAAGCTCTTTCACTCCTGGTGGCACTTAGCAGCATTTATTTACTGAGGTTTGAAGGTGTGGGACAGCAGAACGGGATATCTAATACTTTTAAATGCAGACTTGTGATATAAAAATGAAACAAGAGATAAGATTAGGTCTTTGAATAATTGCACAGCTTTTCTTCCAAGATTATATTCACTAGTACTAACATTATTCCCCCCCACCCCCATGTTCTGCCAGTGTGTGAGCAGTTCAAGAAAATTAATTGTCTGAGGCAGAAGGTCAGAGGGAAAAAATTACTGATAAGCATTAACCATGCTATAAAATAGCACCTCACATTTTGCCTTCCACAGCCCTCAGTATGTGAACAAAAGATAATAGAAAGAAAAGGATATACACATTTCCCCCTATGCCATATTTAGAGTTGTTAAGTGCCGTTCTTATTTGGATTAGATTAGGTAGAGGATCTAGAAAGAAAACCAAATAAATGAAAAATAAATAAAAATCAAACAAACAACTTACAATATTGCTGAGCTGAAAGCAAATATGAGAGAAACTAAAGCCCTGATGAATAACGTTTACTTTTCCATGAAACTCCTTTTCAACATGTTATATATTTATCAAACCACCAGAGTGTAAATTCCATGAATAAGTCCTATCGTCTCTCAACCAGTAGACACCATGAAAATTATAACTACAGCAAATTGTTAGTATTATAAAGGGCTACTTCCTATAGATTTGAACATATCTATTTCTGCAATTTCGCAGTAGAAAAAAAAAATCAGACTCTTTCTTCTTGGGCCACGATTGGGGGCCAGGTCAGGGAAGGATCACATCATATCTAACTACAAGCCAAAGCTCACATTTATTCAGAAACAAAGATGAGTCAGCCTAATGAAAGTGGTGGAGCTGGTGACCTGCTGCAGGCGAGCTCTGGGAATGTTGCATTTCCTCTTTTGAGGCAATTATATTTGTGGGTAGAACAAATTGTAGGTGGCTTTACAACAAGGAGTAATCTAGACCAGCACCATACAACTCCTTAGAGTCATGAAAATGCACATACTCATGTGTGAACCACACACACAACATTCAAACTCGCTCCTGAACAAACTGAACCTTCATTCTGAGTGTTCGATGTAGCCCCACCTGAGTGCATAAAAGCAGCCAATATGGAAGGGCATTTCCTCATTGACTTTTTGAAAAGAGGCTTCTTTCAGCACTTTTAGCTTAGGATTTTTATTTGCTCTGATAAATGTTCGCTGGAGAGGTCTTTAGAATGGATAATATGGCCTTGCAAGGAGCTTCCGGTTCCCTCCAGTCTGATCCATTGGAGGCTTATTTATGTGAGCGACCCCCAGTATTAAGGCGAAAGGACACTGCAGAGCAGTCCTGCCTGGAACGACAGTCAGGCAGCCAGGCTACTTGTTCTACCCAGATGCTCAAAGCTGGGCCGAGATCTGGAGTAGCCATTAGGAGAACTGGCATGATGGCCATCAGAGAACCATATCAATCAACTTTTGCCAGTCCGTATTCTGTCTACTAATATACACAGAGACCTTCAGCAGTGTCTGTGTGTGAGGGGGGAAAGAGGGCTGCAACTGTTTTGGAGCAATTGAAATTGGTATACTGTATATGGGGAAAGTATTAAGGTTATGCAATTTGTGCTAAAAAAAGATAATATTTCATAATATTTTCCAAGCTACCATGGAGAAATACAGTCATGCTCTGCAAACAACATTTTGGTCAATAACGAACTGCATTTACAACAGTGGCCCATATAATTATAACGCAGCCAAAAAACTCCTATGGCTTAGTGACGTCCTAGCCGCTTTAATACTGTAGCACAAGGCATTACTCGTGTGTTTGCGGTGGTGCTGGTGTAAATAATCTACTGCATTTCCAGCTGTATAAAAATCTAGCACATAACAATTACGTATAGTATCTTATACTTGATAATTACGATGAATGACTATGTTACTGGCTATGTATTTACTACTCTGTACTTTTTCTCGTTCCTTTAGCGTGGGTTCCTTCTAATTATATAAAAATAAAGTTAACTTAAAACAGCCTCAGGCAGGTCCTACGGGAGGTATTCCAGAAGAAGACATTGTTAGCACAGGAGATAGCAGCTCCACGTGTGTCATTGCCCCTGAAGACCTTCCAGTGGGACAAGACGTGGAGGTGGAAGAGAGTGATATGGATGAGCCTGTCTCTGTATAGGCCCAGGCTAATGTGTGTGTTTGTGTCTTTGTTCTTAACAAATTTAAAAAGTGAAAAAAAAAACCATAAATGTTTTAAAACAGACATAACTTATAGAATAAAGATATAAAAACATTTTTGTAGAACTGTACAGTATTTTAAGATAAGTATTATGAAAAAGTAAAAAGTTAAAAAAATTAAAAGGTTATAAAGTAGACATGTGACAGTGAGCTTAATTTATTACTAAAGAAAGAAAATTTCTGAATAGAGTGCAGCCTAAATGTAATGTTTATAAAGTCTACAGTTGTGAACAGTCATACCTTGCAAGGAGCCTTCACATTCACCCACCACTCACTAACTCACCCAGAGCAACTTCCAGTCCTGCAAGCTTCATTCATAGTAAGTGTCCCAATAAGTGTTCTATTTTAAAACATATTTTATACTGTATTTTTACTGTACTTTGCTATGTTTAGATACACAAATATTTACCATTGTGGTACAGTTCCCTGCAGTATTCAGGACGGTAACATGCTGTTCAGGTTTGTAGACTAGGAGCAACAGGCCATACCATGAAGCCTAGGTGTGTAATAGGCCATACCACCTAGGTTTGTGTAAGTACATTCTATGATGTAAGCATGTCGATGTAATTGCCCAACAATGTATTCCTCACAATGTATTCCTGTCCTCAATCGTTGCATGACCATATGCTATTGTTCTTTTGAGGTTTACTTTCAGAGATAATTTGGAGGTGACCAATGTAAACAGCCTGTGCTCACTTTCCACCTCAAACCACTAGACTGAAGTGGTATGAAAACATCTTTCTTTTACTCTCCCTTTTTTGGCAGCAGGAATGTCTTATGGAGAATTTGGAGTAAATTGTGTCTTACAAATTACCGGTAAAAGAACCAACCAATTGGCTAGCTTATTGATAACCTATTCTGTGCTAAATATTACAAAGCATTCTAAAGTGTACAAATCATAGCCCTGCTCTCAGTAGACTTAAAACTTATTGAGAAGACATACAGAAGCATCAAAGTATAAACATCAACATGAAGCAAGTCTGCATCTGACTGAGTACTAAAGAAATGGTGCAGAGTTTGGCAAACTATCTTTGTAAATGACAGTAAATATTTTCGGCTTGCATGTTATACGTTGTGTCTCAACTACTCAATTTTGTTTTTGTAGTGAGAAAGTGGCCACAGACAATATATAAATAAATAGGCATGACTGTGCTTTAATAAAACTGTATTTACAAAAACAGATGGCAGGCTGGACTTGGCCAGAGACATAAATACTGTGAGTATTCAGAAAAAAGAGGGAGTGTTACAGTGGGTGGAAAGGGAAGTCTTTGTGCGGTAGCATGAAATTGAAGCCTGTAGAAATTAGGTGGAAAGGAGACATTGCTGGTGGGAGCACAGTGTAAACAAAAGCTGTAGGGATGGATGGTGGGAGTAAAAATAGAAAAAACTGACTTCACCATGAAAGCATCTCAAGAGGGAAGGGCATTTCCACTTCTGACAATCACTGAGGGCGTATATACACAGATCAGGTCCTGAACTGTCCATTTCTAAAATCTTGGTGTCCACTTTAGATCCTTTTGCCTTTCCACTGGCTATTTTTTTTAGTCTATATCTTTCTGTAGAATTGGCATTTCAGACTTCAGGGTACAGAGATGCCAATCCACAGGAGGGATGAATTTAGAATTGTATGAGTATTAGGGAGAGTTTCTTTGTGATGTCTTCTCTGGATTACCAAGAGTCACATATCAATCCAAGTGACCAAGGCAGTTCTGAATGTCTGAATGTCCCAGTTTCAGCCAAACTCTTAAGTCAAAAGGGCGACATTTCTTAAAGTATGTTGATCACAATAATAGTTTGTCCAGATGATTCCAGAAAAGAGAGTTCTGTGGTGAAAGCTATGCTTCCTCTTGGTGATTGATAAGGAACATCGGTAAATTAAAAGGCATTAGAAGCTCTATTGCAAAGAAATATTTTTAACTTGTATAATCATAAATTTCCCCAACATTTGACCACAGAACTCTTTTCCATGGAGCATCTATGAACATCTCATGGAACTCATTTGGAACAATGATTTAGGGAAACAGACGTAGAAATAAATATTGCTAACAGTTACTAGTTGTGGCTTCAAGTTAACATGAAAGATTCACACACACATATATACACACACACACACAGAATCGGGGAAATGAGAGAGAAAGATCTTAAAATTCAAATGGCTCTTGAGGGTTATAAGCAAAGGGTAGAATTGAATCTTCTTATTTATTGTAGCTACTTAAAGTCTACCCACTTCACCTCATCCTCAA
Organism: Carlito syrichta; assembly: GCF_000164805.1. NCBI lineage: Eukaryota > Metazoa > Chordata > Mammalia > Primates > Tarsiidae > Carlito > Carlito syrichta. The sequence continues at coordinate 178,470 of NW_007259917.1, forward strand.
CGTGCCAAACAATTTCAGGTGAACAGGAGTATTAAAATGCTAACACAGGAGAACAAAAAATGAGGGGGCAGGGTATTTAACCTTATTTCTTTTTCCTTTTCCTTGTTGTTGACGTTAAACTTCTGGCTTTGTTCCCTGTTTCCATATCCTTCTGGAGCCTTTGTTAGACTGAAAGCATGAAAATGATTGTCATCTGGAGCTATTCTTGGTAAGCAGGACTGAGCTTAGAGAGAAAACAAATGTATGATTAGCAAGTGCATAAACATCCCAATCCAGGGCTAACTCCCCTACTCTGTAGAGCGGAGGAAGAAGCTGTGCAGAGGAGCGAAGCAACCATGAATTTCATTGAAGTATCTGGAGAATTCACTGGGAGATTCTGTGAATTTCGCTGCAAACAAGTCAGACATTATAATCTAATTAAACATAATCATATGTCGAAGAGGCTCTGGGTAGCATCTCACAGCATTTTCCTTTTGTCCTTCTGTGTGCTTCCGGGACACCCTAATTTTTATGCCCTGTATTGCTATCTGGTTCTGTCAAGTCATCCACTTAGTAAGTATTTATTAAGGACCTACTATATAACAAATACTGGCAAATTAATGAAGAATATGACATGATCCTGCCTTAGAGAGGTTGATAATCCAGATGGAAAGAGAGGCACAGAAATCATAAATGTAATCAAGTGTTATAGGAGTTATGCCGGATATCTGTACAGGGGTGGGAGAATCCAAGGGAGGCAGTTGTCAGTTCTACCTGGGAATTCCTGGAGAAGTTTCATGCAGGAAGGACTCATTCTTGAAAAATGAGTAAGTGGGTACCGTCAAGCAATCTGTATCAGACAGATCTTGCATCTTCCAGAAATATTTTGCTGGTTGGCTCCATGTACATTTTGATAATCAGCAAATTCTTAAATACATCCCATCCCTACAACACCTGGTAGTTGAGACTATTATATCATTAAGGATCTTTAAAGTGGGATGTGTGGATCCTTGGGGGTGAGGTGTTCAAGATAATCCACTAGAAAGTGAAAATAATCAAAACTGTAAAAATGGTATCTCATACCTTTGAAATTTGTTTGTAAGATTGTTTTATAATGTGCACATAGTACAATAGTATATGTTTATAATTTATAAATAAATTCATACATATTGGGGGCACATGGTATAATCTTTTTTTTAACTAATGGAGTACATGATCAAAAAACTTGTAAACCATTTTTATTCATTGTTCATCTATGAAGTGATTTTACTCTGAGGTCTAAGGTTCTGGGTGGACATGAAGTTTTAAGAGACACTACCAAATTAGGCAGGCTAGCATTTTTTTTTTCCCTGCAGTTTCCCGGAGGTTTTCATGTGGGCCACGATCCTTTCCTAAGCCATCCAGGGTTCTTCTCCACACAAAGGCTGCTAATTTCCTTCAATCTCCTCACACTCCTAGAAATGACATAACATGGGATACTGCCCAGTAGGGTACTTAATGCATAGTAGGGGCTCAGTCATCGAAATGGAATCCATACTGGGAAGATTAAGGGACTGGAAGAGAGAGAATCAGGTCTCCAACATTATTTTATTCAAAAGTACAATGGTTTGATTAAATTGGTCAATTCTTCTCAAGCTAATATATCACTTCTTTTCTGCCTAATGAGGATCATAAATGAGCCAGAATGACTGCAGATCTGATTATATTTCGTTGGCATGCACTGAGCTGCATCCCTTATAAACAGTTCTGTTGCTAAGACACAGGGGTCATTTTTCTTTAACTTTTACTTTTTAAAACAATTTTAAATATGTGGGGTACAATTCAGGGTTAGGTATACAAATGTTCATTATGCAGGTACCCTTGTTGATGAGGTGTGCCCCCCTTCCCCAGGCAGTTTCCCACTACTGCCAATCCTTTTCTTATAGTATTAGGATAATTGTTCAAGGTTCGCTTATGAGTGAGAACATGTGATACTCAGTTCTTTGTTTCTGTGAAAGATCACTCAGTATTATAGACTATAAGTCCATCTAGTTTGCTGTGAAGTTCATGATTTTGTTCTTCTTTATGGCTGCGTAATATTCCATTGTGTATATGTACCACATTTTCTTTATCCAGTCCTCTTTTGATGGGCAGCATGGCTGGTTCCATGTTCTTGCTACTGTGAACAGTGCTGAAATAAACATACATGTGCAGGTATCTTTTTATAGAGTGATTTGAGTTTTTCCAAGTATATTTCCAGTAGGGGAATTGGGGGAATGTATGGAAGGTCAATTTTTAAATCTTTTAGGAATCACCACACTGTTTTCCACAGAGGCTATACTAGTTCACACTCCACCAACAGTGTAGAAGTGTTCCCTTTTCACCATATCCTCTTCTATATCTGTTGTTTTTTGAGTTATTGATAATAGCCATCCTGGCTGGAGTTAGGTGGCATCTCAGTGTAGCTTTAATTTGCATTTTTTTGATGACTAATGCTGAGCATTTTTTCATGTATCTGTTGGCTGCTCATATGTTTTCTTTTGAGAAGTGTCTAATCATATCTTTTGCTCATTTAGTAAGGGGGCCGTTTGTTTTTTTCTTTTTGGCACATTTGAGTTCCTTATAGATCCTAGATGTTAGACCTTTGTCAGACATACAGTCGGCAAATACTTTTTCCCAGTATGTAGGCTGTCTCCCTGCTCTCTTGATGGTTTCTTTGGCTTTGCAGAAGCTTGTCAGTTTAATAAGGTCCCACTTGTCTATCTTCTCTCTTATGACCTGTGGGTTTCGGGTTTTGTACAGGAATTGGATGCCAGTTCCAATTTCCATAAGGGTGTCTCCTGCATTTTCTAGGGTTCTAAGGTTTGAGGTTTTACATTTAGGTCTTTGATCCATTTAGAGTTGATTTTTGTGTATGTTGTTAGGTAGGGGTCCTGTTTTAATCTTCTGCATGTGGTTAGCCAATTTTCCCAGTACCATTTACTGAATAGGTTCTCCTCTCCCCAATTGTTGGTGGTGGAGGCTTTGTCAAAGATGAGTCGGTTGGGAAATTGAGATTTTGCTTCTGGAATCTCTATCCTGTTTCATTGGTCTATATGCATGTTCTTGTACCAATACCAGGCAGTTTTGATTATTGTAGCTTTGTAATAGAGTTTAAAGTCTGGGAGTGTGATACTTCCTGCTGTTTTTTGTTGTTGTTGTGTTGAGGATTGTTTGGCGATTTGCGATTGTTTATGTTTCCATATGAATATATTCATATGTTTCTGTAAGAATTCCTGCATTGTTGTTTCCAGGTCTGAGAAGAATGCTGCTGGTAATTTAATGGGCATTGCGTTAAATCTTTCAATTGCCTTGGGTAGGATGGACATCTTTGATTTCTTCGAGCAGTGTTTTGTAGTTTTCATTGTAAAGGTCTTTCACATCTCTGGTTAGGGAGATGCCAAGGTATCTGATTTTTTTTCTGGCTATTGTGAATGGGATTGTGCTTTATATTTGGGTTTCTTTTTATTTATTGTTGGTGTATAGAAATGCGATTGTCTTTTGCACATTGATTTTATACCCTGAGACTTTGCCACAGTTCTTTATCAGTGCAAAGAGATTTTTTGACAGATTCTCTTGGGTTTTCAAGGTATAGAATCACGTCATCTGCAGAGAGGGATAACTTGACTTCCTCATTTCCTATTTGGATACCCCTGATCTCCTTCTCCTGAGCAGACTACTTTAAATCTGTATTACTGATGTGCAAAATGATATATTAAGAAAAAAGGCATTAAATAGCAGTGTGCCTGGGTGGTTCCATTTTCAAATTAAAAAGTATATGTTAACATTTGTGTATACATACATAGAACAATGTTTGGTATAGCATCACCAAAATGTTAATGATTATCTCTCTGCAGTAGAATTATAGGTGACTTTTGTTTTCTCTTTATTGTTTCCCACACAGTCTGAATCCTTTGCTATAAATAGGGAAAAATATTGATTTCTTTTTGAAGTACACCTATATTTGATTCAAAATTTCTCTAACATTTTAATGATGAAGTATGAAGTCCTGTATCAGTCTAATATTTTTACAGAAACTCACATGGGGGGGGAGTGGTTAGAAAGGATCTTGCTCTATTTTTGTATATAAAAGCACTTTATTGGCTCTTCTTAAGTTCCTAACCTCAAGTTTTTTGTCGCTATATCTACCCCTCTTTCCCCCAATTAACTACAAAAAGCCTCTAAACTCAGTTTTTTACCTCCTAGTTACGGCCAAACATCTTCTTCCTCCATAAAATCTTCAGATACCAAGCAAAAGGTTTTAAAATTATTTTACAGTGTGAAATAATATCCCCTTAATTTTTTCACTGTGCCACACCTCATCTTCTCACCAATATTGTGACACAAGGTAGAGACTATCTCACACTTTGTTGACCTATATGTGGCAACTTAGCTCTGAATGCAGCCAGCTGTGAAAACATGTGGTTATCCGAACAACTAATCTTTCTCTATAAAGACATTTTTAGAAAATAAATGTTTGGTTCCCATAATTGTCTAATGTTTTATGAACAACTGGAAGGTTTTCTCCAGTATATATGCTTTTTATTTGCAACAAATCTGATGTTTTTTCTCAACAATCTAGTCATTTTATGTTACAGTCAGCTATTTGGATGGAATAATTTCTCTACTTGCTGTCTCTGCAATCAGAACTCCAGGGGTGTTCACACTATTTTTGTCATCACCTTTGCAATTTAGTTTCATGTTTTGCAGCGTGAAAAAAAAAAAAAACTTTGGAGACTTTCAAAACAGGAATAATGTTGCGAATATTAACAGGTACATATATGTAAAATCTGCAATGAGCCACCTATCAGGCTAAGAACTCTCTGAAGACACAAATTGGGTTTTCTTCCTTACTGCATCCGGTGCCTAGTACTTTTCTGTGTAGCTAATTTTCAGTTTTTTCTCCACTGTGTTGCTGCAGATTCTTCAATAGGCCCTTGACCCCTCCATACAGTCGACCCTTGAAAAACATAGATTTGAATTGTGCCAATAAATCCACTTACATGTGAAATTTCTTCTGCCTCTACTACTGCCAAGACAGCAAGATCTACCTCTTCCTCTTTCTCCTCAGCCTACTCAATGTGAAGATGGTGAGGATGAAGAGCTTTGTGATGATACACTTCCACTTAATTAATAGGAAATACCGTTTCTTTGTAATTTTGTTTAGATTGAAAAATATAATTCATTTTAAATGTAAGAGAGAGAGAGAGAGAGAGAGAGATTCATCTCCCCAAGGTAGGGAAGGGGGCCAAAACTTAGGAAACATGGTGGCAGCCACAGCTCATAGAGCACATAGTCTCGCCAGAGTTTAGTAAGGCAATGACCCGTAATTTTCTTAATAACATTTTCTTTTCTCTAGCTTACTTTATTGAATATAACATAAGAAATATATGTTAATCGACTGTTTACGATATTGGTAAGGTTTCCAGTCAACAGAAGGCTATTAGTTTTGGGGTTGGCTCATGCCTGTAATCCCAGCACTTTGGGAGGCCAAAGCCAGAGGATCACATGAGGCCAGGAGTTCAAGACCAGCCTGGGCAACAGAGTGAGACCCCCACATCTGAAAAAAAATTTTAGCTGGACATGGTGTCATCTGTCTATAGTCCCAGCTACTTTGGAGGTTAAGGTGGGAGGATCACTTGAGCCCCCGGAGTTCAAGTCTACAGTGACCTATAATTTGTACCACTGTGCTCCGGCCTGGGTGACAGAGCACACTCTATCTCTAAAAAGAATAGTGGATTTTTGACTGTGCAGGGGGTTGGCACACTAATCCCTGCATTGTTCAAGGTCAATTGTATTTGTTTTTTGTGGGGGGAGGGTGAAGTTTGGTATCTCCTACTCCGCCATGTTGGTGACATTTCTACTCTTACCGAGCACCATATCTGGTCTGTGACACTCACTAAATGGCTTATAGACTGTGTTCCTCACAGTCTCTGCAGAAAAGAATGGGATCCAGTATGTATGCCCACCTTCCTGAAACACAAAGTCCTCCTTACCACACATTCACCAAAGAATACATAAATACAGTCCATCACCACTGATTGACTTCCCAGAGGCTGATGGAGTTCAGGATCATTGTCTGGGCTTGTTTAGTTGGTCTGCTGGCCTCAGGGGCCACAATTCTATATAAAAAGCCTATATGGCTTCCAAAACTCTAGACTTCTGATCAACCTCATTAGGCTGAAACTCAGAATAACCCTTTTTCATCAGAGATGGGCAGCGACAGTGCCTAGCAGAGTTCAAGAAGAAAGAGGGCTGGCAAAGTCTTCTTACCCTACCTCTGAGTATGCAAACTCCCTCCTGGGGGATAAAACATGCAAGTGTCTTGGCCCTCAGTCCCGGGCATACTTGCTTCTAAGCTGTAATTTAGGAATGTAGGACGATGATCAGTGGAAGGAGTTTCTTCAATGAATGTGAAAAGGACTAAATATCATGAATATATAGCCAGCTCCCTGTCTATCCCACTCACCCCCGTCATCAGTCAGGTAAAGTATTGGAACAACCCCTTTGCCTTTGCGTCTCTACTCTCTGCCATTCACAGTCTCCATCTGAACACCATGTGTGGCCCCTGAGGCCAGCAAACCCACTAGACATGCCCAGACAATGACCCTGGGCTCCATCAACCTATGGGAAGTCAATCGGTGATGATGGACTGTATTTATGTGTTCTTTGGTGAGTGTGTGGTAAGGGGGTGATTGTGGACATCCAGGACCAAGTGGACTTAGTGTTTCAGGAAAGTGGGCATAAATACTGGATCCCACTCTTTTCTGCAGAGACTGAGGAACACAGAAGAACTCTGGTCTCCACAGTGGGGGCAACTTGTGCCTCAATGTCAGTGGTAATTTCTTCAGCAGAGGCAGTCAGACAGACTCCGAATTGTAGAGAAAATGCTCTATCCCCTTCCCAGATTACCTTAAAAATGCAGAGTGCCAAAGCTAGCTAGATGGTGTCGTTGTGCCATTGTTGGCAGGACTGAACTTGGTATTATTTCAGCAATTGTCTCTCAGAGAAAGGAGACAATATTTGTTAAAAGAGGAGTACAGATCACTGGGTGACTTCATTCAGAAGAGTCTTCAGGATAATATCAGGAGTAGAACCCACCTTCTTGCTAGAATACAAAATAACAGAAAGCAACTGAATCGACTGGGATGCTGAATAACTGAACAACATTCTGCATAATTACTGGAGCAGGAAAGAAATGCCTGTGTTGTTTGGATCATTTCTTGCTTCAAAAGAAGAGAAGCTAAAAAACACCAATAAAGACAGATGTAAAATCTGTTTCAAGACTCCCAGTTGACACAGATAGAGTCTTGTTGGAAAAAAAAAAAGATGTTTCCAAGAAGTAAAATAAAATCTTACTGCAAAAATAGCAAAATTGCAAAGGAGGAGAGAAAAGTAGCCTTAGATTTGTGAGAAATATCAATCTGTAAAGTCCATTATCCAAAGACCTTGTACATCAATACTAGATTTGAATTATGGAGCTGGGTTGCGCCTTCATTTACATGGTATTTCCCCAAGTAGCCAGATAATATCAATATCTTGCATTTATATGACGATCATCTTCCCAGATGGCTTCATTAAATTGTATGTTTTATGAGACCCACTTTCTGAAATGTGGTCATCTCTGAATGAGAATGATGCTCCTGGGTAACTCGGGGCAAGGGAAAAATCGTGTTTTGCATTTATGCTTTCTTTCTATCAATGATCATAAAAATCTTCAGTTAGCAAGCATTTCCTGAGCATCTGCGTGGGCAGAGCCCGAGACGAGGCTCTGTATGGTAACATACGGAAGATTAAAAGGCGTGGTCCCAACCCTCCAATACCTCAGTCTCCGTTAAGAACAATTTTTCTGTTTCACAAATGTGAAAACTTGTGGCCAGACATGCTTAGAGAATTGGCAAAGGTCGTATAGTAAATTTGTTCCAGAGATGGGATTCTCATTCCAGTGTTGGGTATAAGTGGTTTTGAGGATAACATCTAAAAGTGCTTAAAGTATGTCAAACATGCATTTAAGTGTTAAGATTTTGGTTTTAGTTAAAGAAGAAAAGACAAGACCCAAAATAGGAAAATGAAGAAGAGTTCATTAAGTTGTCAATATAGATTTGTAAATGTTACTAAATATCTAGAAGTGGGATAATTGTAGTGGAAGGACAAAAGAAAGGCAAACTTCCAACTCTGAAGGGTTTGGCTGATTTCAGAAGTCAAATCATTACCTATGTGTCATGATTTCAAGGAAACAGGAAGTCTCTCTTATCCCTTGAACAAAGATTCCAGTTTTGGCTTATTTCATTCTACCTTGTAAAATTGCAAGTGCCTCTGGGAGAAGTCCCACGTTCTCCCATCCAGCACAGTGTTTGGCACATAGCAATCACTCCATAAAAAATTAGGAGGAATTTACAATTTACAGATGAGTTTATCATAGCCCTTCTGAGAATCTAGATTTTAATGGGTTTGGGGAGTGGTGGGGTCAGGGAGATAAGAGGTCGGGATAGTGGGTGCTAAAGAAGGAAAGAAGAAATAGCCAAGAGTGAAAAGGAAGCAGAAAGGAGAGCCCAGGGAATGGTGAATAATTTGTCTTTCCAATCTTGCCTGGGGAGTGCATGATGTATAGTGTACTATGCATCTGGAGACATGGGGATACGAGACTACTATGCTTAAGATACCTACAAGCTCATACACCATGGCAAAAATCCCAACTCTAATTCTGATCCACATGGAATTTAGGAAAGTCACTTCACTTACCTTGTACATCTATTAAACAAGGATATAGACCTCTAAGACAATTTTCTATTACATAGAATTGTGTTTTTGTATCTAAATGAGATTATAGGACCATTTGAAACAGGAATGGGGAAGCAGTTGTTCTGATGCCTTCTCAGCTTGGTGAAGAGAAAGGACAATATTATAATCCAAAGTCTAATGACCCTTTCTTGATGCAATTCTAGAGCATTTTCAAAATATTAGTCTACTGATCAAAAGATATTGGACCCTACAGCGTCAGCTTTAAAAGACTTCAGCCAACTTCAGACGCATTTTGAATAATGGACGATCCATCTCTGCTCTAGAGTTCTTTACTTTTTTTCCTTCTTCAATTAGGATCTTCTTTAGCGATGTCTAACTTGTGGCTCTATCAGTTGGTAATAAAACTTAAATTTTTACTCATAAATTAAACTGCTATCTCTAAAACATTATACATTTCAAAAAACTTTTCCACAAAATGAAAGTGCTAGATTACATATTAAAATTACAAAAGCTGGAGGAATTCAGAAAGTAGAAAGATTGTTATGGTCATAAATAATCAGGAAAATCTTCAAAGTAAAACTGGGGCTTTAAGTTGGGCCTTGAAGAAATTTAAGACTGGAATTATGGGAGAAAGAGGCTTTCTAGTTCTAAGAGTATCTTACAAAAGGCAAGACTTGCCAGCTGCAGGTTGACAGACTATCCTGGTCCAGGAGGAAGTTTTCACTCAGAAAAGTAAAGGGCAATGTAGTGAGTACATCCAAGTTCTAAAATGAAGAAATTTAAAGGCTGTCCTTTATTCTGAGATAATGTCCTTCCTTGTTTGAGTGTTAAACATATTTTTATAAAATGATAGCAGTAGTGGATAATAAGCTGTTTTTATTTTGAAGTAATGACATCAAATTCGTCCTCCAGATGATGGATCTCTCTTCCTTTGAAATTTTTCTGGCCAATGAAATCCAGTGATCTGGGCACCACTGATTAGGTGAGTATTGCTAAAATGTGCTCTTTACAACAGCCTTTTCCCATGTGGCTGAGGTCAAGCACAGCTGTCTAGCAAGAAAAAGAATCACTTTGAGAATTTTGTTTTCCTGTTCCTGTGATGCTGTCATAGCAGTTATTGTTGATCAGGCTTAGCTGTGATGTTGACAGAGTCAAGCTTAATCTGTTGGACATAGGATGTGAACCAGGTCATTCCGTGATATAGCACCCTGGAAAACAACATTTGCTTTGTAGACTTTTGCTTTGTTCAAGAATTATATGCCACGTTGACAGCAGATCAGTCGCTCTTTAAAACCAAAGTCCCTGCTTTGTACTGATTAAATAAAAACTATTTCACAATCCTTCCTCAGTCTGTCGATGTAGAATGACTAGGTCGTTGGATTTGTACTTCAATACAGGCATGCTGAGTACCAATCTTGGGTATTTAAAATGCTGCTTGCCCCCTGAACACAGGGTGATCTTACTTCTCTAATCCGGCACGTGAACACTCGCTTCCCTTTGGAGGAGACAGTGTGAGGACCCAGTGTATTAGGACACAAGTTTATGATTTTCTGTTTTCCCAGTAGCCCCTGTAGCTCCTGGGAAACTTTTTCATGGTTGTACCAGGGCTGGTGCTCTGATAAGAGAGAACGAGCATTCTATATTTTAAGTGGCCAACTTTACATGTTTTTATTAGCTCGCTATGAGCTGATAAGGAAAAAAACAAACAAACAGAAACAGAAATTCTGATTTCATCAATTTCAATCCAGAAATGAAGGACGCTAAGGCCCAGATTGGGTAGTGACTGGTTCAAGGTCACCCAGCTTGTTAACTGAAGTATAAGGACTTGAAGTTGATCTAGTGTTCTCTCTCCTACCTCCCTCCAATATCCCACTGGAATTGAAATCATTGCAATAGCCACTGCCAAGTACTTAACAATGGATATTTGATGGTGGGCCTTTAAGCCTGTACCAGGGTGGTTTTCAGTTTTTCACTTCATCAGCACGGGAAGGCAAGGACATCGCACTGACTCTAATATTTCATCCTTAGCTCTGGATTCCCTTGGTTTTACATTTCTGACTCTTCCCTCAGTTTCTTGTAGGGCTTTATGATTTAATTTAATTTCAGCTTATAGCTGGCTTTGGTACCCAGAAGAGTGGTAATTTGTCCTTTAAATTATTCACCCAAGGGAGTCGGTGTTCTTAGAAAACGAGCTGGGGGTGGGGGAGAGGTGGGGGGAGAACCTAGCCGCTTCGTCCCAGCAGAAGGATACATGACACACACTGATGCCTCACTCACTTGTTCTTTTTCTACAATACCTTATCTCCCATGTTCAGCCCTGGTTCCTATAATACCTTGTATTTCTGCAGAGCTTTTCACATTAACAAATAAAGCAATTCACCGAGTATTTATACACTGACTAGTGACTAATTACGTACCTGCAAGAACTGCAATCATTCCGGACAAGCAACATTCCTCTACATTAGCTTCTCTTTAGGAAGGTGTCTTAGAGCTGTTTGCAGAGAGAAATTCGGGGCCACAGTAAGTGTTGGCTCTGACATTCAGTTGTTGAATGGGGGACCGGTTTATACAATCTAGGAAGCACCTCTGGACTTTCAAGCTCAGGCCTATGCTAGGAAGTAAATGGATATAACACTAACAAACCTTACTAAAATTGTTGATAAAACCAGGCAAAAACCGGCGACAACTCAAAAGAACACATGACATTATAAACACACCTGCCAGGCGAGTTTGTTTGGTATGCTTTATGCAGAACTGAAGCACAGAATGGAGGCAACCGTTGCAGTTTTCAATTAAAAGCATAAGGGATAAATAATATTGAGTTACCATTTAATGGGTGCCTACTACGTACTTAATTATTCACATATATTCTTTCATTGAATACCACTGTTAGGTAATCCCACTGTCATAAAACTTACTGAGTTCAAAGAGGTAAAATAATAGTCTCAAGATTATATGGCTATCAAGGGAGAGTAGGAATTAAAATCCAGGTCTGTCAAACTTTTAACCACTCCATTGTACTTTCCTCAGCCTAAAAAAGAAAGGACAAATACTGACAAGATGCAAGTATCTAGTGTATTTATATGAGTATGTTAAAGTGGGTTATGCAGACAGAAGAAAGGATTGGCACCATTCATTTATAGTGACGCTGAGAGAATAAATGAAATGTTCTCAAAGTTTAATTTTTGGCACCACAATGAATGGAAGCAATGGCGGAACTTTTGACAAACTGATTGGGGTTTAGAGAATTTTCTCTGATGAATGTAAACAGAAAATAGACAAGCAATCACATTTAAAGATAATGTAGCAATATAAACCTGTAAAAATATTAGATGCTGATGTCCAGAATGTAAGTGAGCTGTGTGAAAAACACCAAGTCAGCAAAAGGAAATCTACACTTATGTGGAAAAAGGAGAACAAATAACAAACATCTTTGCTGCCTGGGCTCTGTGAATCCTTGTGTGGTGGTTTTAAAACTTGTCCACCTATGTTCTGATGCTCCTCCCATTGAGAGGTGGAGTCTATGGCTCCTTTCCTTGAATCTGAGCCAACCTTAGTGATTGGTTGGTCAACAGAGTACAGCAGAAGTGAACCTGTGTGACTTAGGAAGTGATAAAGCTGCTATCCAGTTTGATGCACAGCAGTGGATAACTGGAATATCTGGTGAGAATGTCAAGCCCGAGATTATGCACCAAAGGAAATAATCTATTTGTGGATATGGTGCATTTACTCTTGGGAGATCAAACAACAAAGTCAAGACATGAGAAGTATCATGTGTAAGGGGTGAAGTAAAGGTGAAAAACAAAAATAGGTATTAAGGTCAGACTGGAAACAGGTCAGGCTGTAGAGTGCAAGCATTCATGACTGCACACTAAGAACAATACAAATGTAATTGGTTCTGGAGTGATGGAGTAATTGGTTCTGTAAATCGTGCAAGGCGCATTTTCATGTGTGGTACAGAAATGTTCCCAAAGTTGAAGAAACTTGATAATCTCACACATTTACAAAGTTAACGGATAAGAGGAGGAAGGTAAAACTGCTTAACTGCTTTAATTCCTGTGCTCTCTCCAGCTGAAAGATTGCCAGATAGGGAAGTGTACCATTAACACTGATTTTTAAAGAATAGGTGAGGAATCTGTAAGTAAGCATGGTTATTCAAAATGTGAGTAAGAACAGGCTCAGTGGCTCCATGCCTGTAATCTCAATGCTCTGGGAGGCTGAGGCGTTAGGATTATGTAAGAAGTTCGAGATAAGCCTGGGCAACATATTGAGATCTTGTCTCTCTAAAAAAAAAAAAATTAGCCGAATGTGGTGGGGTGCACCTGTAGTTTCAGTTACTAAGGAGGCTGAGACAGAAGGGAGTCAAGGCTGCGGTGAGCCGTGATCAAGCCACTGCACTCCAGCCTGGGTGACAGAGTGAGACTCCAACTCAAACAAAACAAAACAAAACAGTGTAAATTTCATAACCTAGATGAGGTACAATTCTTAGACACTAAAAGAATTCCTGTCAATAACTCGAGAGTTACAGAAGACTGAAAATCAGTAAATGTCTTATTCTAAAAACAGAGGTGAATCCTGTGAACCCCAGGTAGGCGGGCTTCACAGCTGACTTATCTTCCACACAAACCAGAAAGACATGATTTAAAAAGGAGTCAGCATGAGTTAGTAAAGATGAAGTGGTGAACCCGAATTTCTGTATGAAATTGCCAATCTCTAATGACACCATTCTGAATTAGAGCGGGGCACATAGAAGAGCTGTAGGAGGAGAGTTTTCTGATTAATGGATTTATGTCGACCAACAGGCAGGCCTCCAGAGTCCACCACAGGCCTCTGTGATTGGTGCTGTGTTATCTAAAATGTTTTTTAAGGTCTTGGAATAAGGTTCTAATGGCATCATGAAGGCGTGCTGATGCAGGCTTTGGATAACACAAAGCTGGAAGGGTGCACCATTACCCTGAGTGGTGGAATTTGTACAAAAAATTTTTGATAGGTAGTGACTATGGGCATGTTTTAACAAGAAGAAATTCAATAGGAGACTTATAAACCCTTTTGTTGAGGCACCTGGCCCTCATGCCCAAAGGAAAAAAATCCAAACAGCCAAAAACTCCACCCCAATGATAAAAAAAAAAAAAACAGGATAGAGAAAATGTGGTTTGTACACATGGAAAGAATTTAAGAGTTGTCTATATTTAACAACTCCATAAGATTTAATAGTAGGATGTGGCTGCCAAAAATGCTACTGTGATGGGGTGTTGTGTTGAAAGAAGTATCTGGAACAGGGGATGTGGTGGTGGTGTTTGTTTTGGAAGCGACCCTATGGAGGGTATACTGACAGACTAAAGCGTGTCTAGAAGAAAGCACCCATTATGATAAAGTAACAGATAACCACTCAAATGGAAAACGACTAAAGAAACTAGGTATGTTCAGCCGGGACAAGAAACTGCTGGGATTTTATTTTACTTTATTTTATTTTTTGAGTTGGAGTCTCACTCGGTCGCCCAGACTGGAGTACAGTGGCCGCTCCCGGCCACCACAGCCTCGACCTGCTGGGCTCCGGGATCCTTCCGCCTTCCGAGTAGCTGGAATTACAGGCATGAGCTACCACACCTGGCTGATTTTTTATTTTATTTTATTTTATTGTAGAGATGAGGTCTCACTGCCCAGGTGGGTTTCGAACCCGCGGGCTCAAGCAATGCACTCACCTCAGCCTCCCAAAGGCGCGGGATTACAGGCTGAGCCACCGAGTCCGGCTACTGCCGGGATTTTAGAGCCGGCGGAGGATTTACCAGTTTCAAGGCTGTCATATTGAATGGAGTGGGCCTGGCTGGGCTCCACGATGACGCTGGGTACAGTTCAGCGCTTGGAAAAGCTCTCTCATACCTGGAGTCACGCAAAAATTGAAAGTAGTTTCCTCAAGAGGTGAGCAGTTCCCAGTCCTGGAGGCATTCAACAGAAATAGGAAGGTTATCTGTCAAAGATAGCATCAAAATGATCAAGAATACTACCACAAAACTATGACCTTTTACAGCTAATTTATTACACTTACTCCTTACAATAGGAAGCACTTAAATGATGAAGAAATGGAGGAGCTGAGAAGTCGAGTCACTTGCCCAAGATCACCTGGCTGGTAGTGGAGAACAGATTGGAACCACAATCTGCCTTATAACAGTGCACATGCCCCAGGCTTCCTCAAATACAACCGAGTTCTTATTTCCAGGAGAGGACACGGTATCAATCTTTAAAATGACAGAGGAGAAATAGGATCTGTTGAAGCTAGAGCATCTTATATATCCTAGGAGAATATTAAGCATCACTAAGAATCTCTAGGCAGCCGGCTCGGTGGCTCAGCCTGTAATTCCGTGCCTTTGGGAGGCTGAGGTGAGTGAATTGCCTGAGCTCGCGGGTTCAAGACCCTCCTGGGCAACTTGGCGAGACCTCAGCTCTACAAGAAATCAAAAAATCGGCTGGGCGTGGTAGCGAGTGCCTGTAGTTCCAGCTATTTGGAAGGCTGAGGCGGAAGGATCGCCGGAGCCCAGCAGGTCGAGGCTGCGGTGGCCGGGAGCAGCCACTGCACTCCAGTCTGGGCGACAGAGTGAGACTCCAACTCAAAAAAAAAAAGAATCTCTAGGCCGTTAGAGAGCTACATATACGATTTGTTTGGAGTGTCAAACAGACACTCCAAACAGAAATGATAGTTCAATCACAGTTTAACTAAAATTAACTATAAATCTAAGATCTACTTCTGAAAAGTCTAAGTTCTTTTAATTTTTTCATATCATTACGAGAACATTGATTTCTAGCCTTTAAAAAGGCAATGCTTCTCAGATTCCAAAAGGATTAAATTTAAAACTATCTTACATATTTTATTTATGTGGGAAACTATTTTGATAGTTTCTAGTTTGGTCACGTCTGAATCCCAGAACCAATCTAAAGTCAAGCCTTTGAGATTCTATAGTGTGTTTTATGTCTCTTACATCACCTACTTTTATACATATTTCGTTGGGGAAAGTTACATTGTTGGATTATTGACCTTCATCTGCTATCAAATGAAAATCCTCTGCTTTTATGAACGAATGTATATGCATAAATAATTACCAAGTCAGAGGAGATTCTTTGCTACATCTATCATTCTTTTATAAAAACCATATACACTCTTAGACAGTTATGAGTCTAGTTTAAGTTCAGTTAGAGATGAGAATGCTTCCTTTGACTTTGGGAGGGAACAAAAGCTACGTCAACCCCTTTGTGTGTGAATTCAGTTTGAATGAAAGCATGTCCCAGAACTAAAACAACAGCGTGGTGAAAATTAGCGGGAGAGAAATCTCCTAGAGAACACCTTGTTATATTTTTTGACCTCAAATGGTAGGGGCCCTTGTAATAATTAATAGCTAGTGTCGCCTCTGTATTCTTGGTCTCTATCATTGCTTCTCTGACAAATAGTTTATAGTCTCTAATCTTTCCAGTTGTCTTCTCAATCTGATGTTTTATAACTCAGTGATTTTGTCTTAGAGTTGTGTTTTGCATTTACTAGCTCATCCATGGTGACCTCATTTGGGCTTTGTTTAGTTTATATGTTGCCTGATGATACATACCAAGCCTTACAGGGACCATTTGATTTTATATACACTCAAGTTATTGCCTTTAGTTGTCATTGCTTTCTAACAGATCCATCCAGAAATACCCCCAAAGGGCTACACCACTAAAAGCTGAGAGCCCTTCTCATTCCTGTTTTTTTTCAGAGCTTTGGAGGTTCAAACATCCTCACCCCTACCCTCACCCACCTCTATATTGATAATGTGCATCAACTTCAAGAAAATGTCTTTTATATTACTATAATTTTAAGCTTACCTATTTTGTGCTTTTGCTCAGTTATTTTGCAAATGTTTTGGTTTTACAGATGTGTATGAACTTAAGCTTAAGAATTTTCCTTCTATTTTATGTTTAGAACATTGTAACTTTTGCAGTAATATTAAACATTTTGCAGGTAATATTGTAACTTTTGCAAGCAATATTGTGATAAAAATAACTTAAGTCAATACTAGGGGTACATAAAAAGTATTTGTGTGAAAACACTGTCATTGGATATTTCTATTACATTTTTGAATGCATCATATAGCATTCTTCTTACATATTTAGTCAATATTTAAAATTGGTTTGCATTCCATGGCTATATATCATCTATTAAATGTGCTATGTGGCCAGGGGAAGTCTGGGAAGTATTAAAAACTCATCATGGATAATCATGAATTGATTGTGTTTAATATCCCTGCAGATAAAAAAATACCTTTATTGTCATATTTAATTATGGCAATGTCAGGTTTTTTCCCCCCTTCCCTTATTTGTATGGTCTTTTAAAAAAAGTTTTTTATACACAGCATACATATTATATAAGGCATGGTTTCAACTACGTCCTAAAAGTCGGTAATTCCAGATCTTCATTTATAGATCAATTTGCTGACTCAATTTCCAGATGCACATTTCCACCACCTACTAGACATTTCTACCTGAATGCTGAACAAGTATTTCAAAATCATCCAACCTGAAATTCAATACTTGTACTCTTGCCCTAGATCAATGGCATTACTTCTACTCAGTCTCTCAAACTCGTAATGTTGAAGTCAACTTCTACTTTCTTTCCTTTACTCTCACGTTCATGATCATGCGAATTCTCTTTGTGCCCTCTGCCATTGCCTCAGTTCAGAGGTCTGTCAGCTGACAACCGCAACAACTGCCTACCTAGATTTCTTGCCATCAGTGTACCTTCCACATCAGTCCAGCGTAAAGAGGAAGAATATATCTGATATGAGAGTATGCCATTGACTTGTTTCTATATTCATGGGCTGGCCTAGCACTTTGCACTCAGATGTCCCCTCTGAGTGCACATCGTAAACCTAGCAAGCTATTCAGATGTCCCCTCTCAGGAAACATAAAGAGATTGCTGGTGATGATATAAGACAAAATTTTGCAAGTGCAAATTTTTCAAAAAATGTGTGTCTCCTTGAAGTTTTCCATTCTCAAACAATGAAAAACCTATGTCCCATTTGAAATTTGTCGAGGTTCTGATCGATCAGTTAAGAAGTGGTTTTCAGGAAGTAGTTTTCAATGCCTCCTTCCAGATCGTCTTTGAACAACAGACTGGACAATAAATTACATATTATTAATTTAGGAAGAAGAAAACGAGATTACATTGCTCACATAGAAAAGCACCAGGTAGAAGATGACAAACAAATTACTATTGCACAACATGTATTAATGAACCTGCAATGCACGTTGGTGACCATTTCACATGCTACTACATGTTAGAAAAATATGACATAAAATTTTGATTTTTTTGGTCATGAATAAGTTCCTCAATGTCCAAAATTCCAATATAAGACGAATATCATTACAATAAAATAATTGGTTCCAACGCTGTACTGTCTAATATGAAGTGATTAGTTTTTCACTATTTTGGAAAAAAAAGTGCAGTCAAGTTGCTGGTAGGTGATCTGCGAGATGTCTCCAATTGCAGAGGGCTAGCTTCTGTCTTACTAGGCTATACATTTATTGAAAGCAAGAGCTCTGTCTCATTCATCTTTGTGTCTCAGTGTTTCACAGAGTTCCCAGCATGCAACTGCTGCTTACGATGGACTGTTTAATGTTGACAGGCACTAGAGAGTGGGTAAAAGCACAGGCTTTTGAAGCAAACAGATCTAGGTTCAACTTCTGCCTCCTTGCCTCTTACTTAGTAGCTAAGTGACCTTGGGCAGGTTTTTTTTTTTTTTTGAGTTGGAGTCTCACTATCACCCAGGCTGCAGTGCAGTGGCACGCTCATGGTCACCCCAGCACTGACCTGCTGGGCTCTGGCGATCCTTCCGCCTCAATCTTCCAAGTAGCCGGAACTACAGACACGTGTTACCATGCTTGGCTAACTTTTTTAAAAAATTAATTGTAGAGACGAGGTCTTGTCAAGTTGCCCGGGCTGGTCTTGAACCTGCGGGTTCAGGCAATCCACTCGCCTCAACCTCCCGAAGTGCTGGGATTCCAGGCTGGGCCACTGTGCCCGGCCACCTTGGACAAATTAACGTTAAGAAGATGACTCTCAACTCTGGCTGCACATCAGGATTACACAAGGAAGTTATTAAAGGGGCCCAGGCCCCACCTTCACCCAGGGAAATCAGTATATCTAAAGAGTAGGGCTCAGGCACTAGAACTTTTAATTTTTGGGTGATTCTAATACACAGCCAGAATCGAGAACCACTGCCTTTAGCCTTAATTTCTCATGTATGTTTGCTATCTATTTCAAAGAGATTCTGAGCACTTGAAGTAAGACGAATGTCTAGCACACAATAAGCGCTCAATCATAATGGCAATCACTCTCAATTTATAACTTTCTTCCTTCTCAATTATTATCAAGATTTTCCAGCTTTTGTGCCTTCACATCTGCTTTTCATCCGGCTCAATCTTCAAGCTGCATGTCCAATCACACACAGTCTCCAGTATTTCCCTTTATTCGCCATCACAATGTGGAGAGGTTTCATCTCCACGGCACTTGTCTCAATTTGTAATTCTTTATTAATTCAACCATGTGCTGTGTGTTTCCTCAATAGACTATAAGCTTCACAAGGGAAAAAGCCTTGTCTGGTTTGCTTTCTTGCTAAAGTTCAGTGCTCAGTGCCAGGCACCTGCCAAGTTCTCAGGTAATCATTGGATTAATAAATAATCCATCCTGAAATCTCAAAAGGGCAAAATTTCTTGACTTTTTGTGTCCCTTAACTATGTGTACCCCACATCAAAACACTGAAACATAAACCAGAAACAAAAAAGTAGAATAGTGTCTAGTGTTGTGGGTTCTAACTATTAACTGGGAAAATTGCAATACTTTAAAAAAATATATCACTTTGGATGTTTTTAATTTGGGTAAGGCTTCCAAGTTCAAGGTTCTTAGAGGCTTGCTGAATAGCTTAGTCATTAACCCATTGGCAATAATTAATGAGTCTAAACAAATGAGAAGACCAACTCCCAGACATATAATAATTCACCTAAACAAAGTAGCTATGAAAGGAAAAATCCTAAAGGCAGCAAGAGAAAAAGGTCAGACTACCTACCAGGGAAAACCAATTAGAATAGCAGCAGATTTATCCACAGAAACCCTTCAGGTCAGGAGAGCCTGGAGCCCTATCTTCAAAGAGAAACAATTTCTAAAAGAGAAACAATTTCAACCAAGAATAACCAACCCAGCCAAACTAAGCTTCATTAGTGAAGGAGAATTGAAATCTTTTCCAGACATCCAATTCCTGAGAACCTACGCTGCCACCAGACCACCTCTACAAGAAACACTTAAGAAAGTACTGAACACAGAAGAAAAAGAAAAAAGAACAACAGCATTCTTCACAAGAATACAGGCAAAAGATTAAAAACACACATGAACCAACTCCAAAACCCAAAGAAAGACAACAAACAAACAGGAACAACTCTGTAAGGACCTTATGACAGGGATCAACTCTTGCATTTCAATTATTAGCCTAAATGTGAATGGACTAAATGCACCACTGAAAAGACATAGAATGGCAAAATGGATAAAATATCATCAGGCAACAATCTATTGCCTTCAAGAGACTCACCTCACTAGAAAGGACACCCACAGACTCAAAGTAACAGGATGGGAAACAAACTTTCAGGCGAATGGAATACAAAAGAAAGGAGGAGTAGTGATCTTAATTTCAGACAAAATACCCTTCAAGCTATTAAAAATCAAAAAAGATACAGAAGGCCACTACATAATGATAAAAGGCTCAATCCATCAACAAGAAATATCTATCCTAAACATATATGCACCCAACATAGGTGCGCCAACTTTCATAAAGCAACTTCTTGGAAAACTAAAGAAAGATATTGACTCTAACACTATCATAACTGGGGACTTTAATACCCCACTCACAACCCTAGACAGATCATCAGGACAAAAAATCAGCAAGGAGATCCGGAACCTCAATGTGACTTTGGACCAAATGGACTTAATTGATACCTACAGAACACTCCATCCAAAGACCACAGAATACACATTCTACTCATCACCACATGGAACATATTCTAAGATCGACCACATACTCGGCCATAAATCAAGCATAAGCAAATTAAAAAGGACCGAAATTCTACCAAACACCTTCTCGGAACACAGTGGAATAAAAATAAATATTGGCACCAACAAAGTCCCCCGACAACCCACAAAGACATGGACACTAAACAGCATGATGCTAAACAACTCCTGGGTCAACGACGAAATCAAAACAGGGATCAAAAGATATCTGGAAACAAATGAAAATGAAGAAACATCTTACCAAAATCTCTGGGATGCCCTGAAAGCTGTAGTAAGGGGGGAATTTATATCCCTACAAACACACATGAAGAAAATGGAAGGAACAGAAATTCACAACCTAACAAGCCACCTAAAGAAGCTGGAAAACCCTAATTTCAGCAGAAGAATCCAGATCACCAAAATAAAAGCCCAAATCCAGGACATAGAAGACAAAAAGATAATAAAAAAAAATCAAAGAAACAAAAAGCTGGTTCTTCGAAAGGGTAAACAAGATTGATGGTCCCCTAGCTAGACTGACCAAGAAAAAAT